>NC_062561.1:40626428-40931250 GCF_022837055.1 Prionailurus viverrinus
GGGACCAAATGTCTTCAGTTCGTTTCTATGTCACCAGATTCTGAGCTGGATAATGCATACAGGAGGTTTACTTGGCAATACATTCAGGAATGACACCTCTAAGAAAGTGATTGAAGCAGGATTGGGTGGGGGTGGGTAGGTGGAGAGTTAACTAGAGATTGAGTTGCAACGGAATCCTCAGCTCCTTCTGTAGGGAAATATGGACCTGAGAAAACCCTTCAGAATTGTCTTGAATTGGGGTAAGGGGGCTAAAACTTTGACCACCCATATAAAATCGTCTTTAGATGCAGACTATCCCTGACAGGGGTCATAACTTTGGGTGAGACAATACCTTTTGTGTAAGGGCAATTCCCAGGAAGAAACTCAACTCTGAGCCTTCAGCAGCCATAATTTCCTGCTGCTAAGGGAATGTATGTCTCTTCTTCTGAGGGAGGTATCTTGGTGGCAAATCACCGTATCAAAAAAGGGCAAGTTAATTAATAAGTATTGCACATTGGCTGGAAATCTGTCTATAGGATTTATTCAGTTAATATTAAAAAAGATAGCGTATTGTGCTATTAAGAGCATGGGTTCTAGAGTAACTAAATAAATATTTGACCTTGGGTGAATTATTTAGTTTCTTTAACAGTTTTCTCACTATAAAACAATGGCAGTGAGAGTACTTATAAAAAAGAATAGTTATGTGGATTGATTAAAGGGTGCCAGTAAAATGGTTAGTGGTGTGCTTAGTATATTGCTTAGTATATAGTAATATTCAATATACAATAGCTATTTTAGGTTTAGGTTTATTGTTATTCTGCTATATGTAAGCAGGGATTTTACCCATCTTCTTGCCAGTTTCTCTAGTGCTTTGAGATGATGGCAAATATATTTTGAAAAATGAAAACTCCCTGAATTTCCTAGCCCTAAGTGCTACCAAGATCTTTATATTTCCTGCCCTCAGTGACTAGAGTTCTATTCTTTTCCAAAAATAATTTCAAATATTAATATTATGTTAAAGCTTTGAGACATGCAGTTAGGCTTTACTTGAATCACTGGTTAGAATAACTTAGAATGTGACCAACAAGAAAATCTGTCAGCGTAATGGAAGTACTCGAAAAATTTCCAAGGCATGATAACAAAAACTTCTAGGACGGATAGAGTTGAAAAGTTGAAGAAACTTGAATCACATATACTTATGTTTTCCTGAGAAAAGACTGATGAAGAGGAAAAATAAAAGGAGAAGGAAGAGGGAGAGAAAGAGAAGAAGCAGAAAAAGAGGAGAGATAAGGAAAAGGAGAGAGAGAGAGAGAGAGAGAGAGAGAAGGAAGAAGAAAGAAAGGGGGAAAAGCAGTGATTATGAGAGTATCAGTGGTCTAAACTACACAGAGGAAGGGTTGTCTATTTTGTTTTATTTTCTAAATATTAAGTCACAGAAGGCCTACGGTTTTTATCTGAACATTCTAATATTTATCTTTGAAGAAGTTGAGAATGCCCTCCTTATACTTCACCTGGAATATTTTCTTTGCTAAATTTAAATTTTCTTATTCATTGCTCTTTATTTCATTTTTGAAAGTGAAGAAGAGAGAGGGAGGAAGTGAGAGAGTGTGGATTGAGAAATATAAAAGTGAGAGCAAGAAAGATACTAACTTCCTACCTTGAAAGTCAGCTTCTTTCTTTTCTTAGTGCCTTTAGTAAAGATTGCCTAATATCTAGTGGTATTGTTACAGACACAGAATCACCAGGCACTTTACACAATCACTGGTGAATGGCAGTAGGTCTTTGGGTCCTGCAGAGAAGAACTCTATTAATGCCATCTTCTTCAGATGACTATCCTATTTGGCAAATGTTCTGCATGACTGCTACTGAGCTTCCATCTGTCATAGCTCAGTGGAACATCTTGGACCAGCACTTTAAAAGGGCAATTGCTCCACTGTCTAGTGGACTTAAAGAATAAAGAAAAAGGAGACAGCGCTGTGGGTATTTACATTAAATAAAAAGAGAGGCTCATTTATTGAGTATGTCTTATGAGCCAAACACTCTACATATGCTTCCCTTTTAATTAACACAAAATTCCTATAATATAGTCAATAATTGGTAAAGGAAACCATGCTCATAAATTAGTGAATTTCAACACATAGTTCAAATACAAGTCTATCGTAATTAAACACTTGACTATTTGTCTTGACTATAATTTTTCAAATACTTAGATCTTACTGTAATTTTCAGCAGATATAAAGAAGAATCGTTATTTAAAAATACCGATTCTATATTCTATGTATCTTCTTTGAAACTATGTTTTGAGTCTGTGTCTACTCTTGAACCCCTTTTAGACTGTTTCACTAGGTGCTTAAGTGGTTTGATCTCATTTAAAAAGAATAGATTACCTTGTACTTTTATTTTTCTGGTTTCATTTTTTTCCCTATTCTTAACTAATATAGGAGAATGCACAACATTTCTTCACACATCTTGAAAGCCCTCAGGATTGAACTCCATTCTATCCTTCTAACTTTTCTCTCCTCATTATAAATTAGTATCTTGCCATCTACATGGATATATCTACATGGATATATTAGCAATGGTCACCTACCCTCATGTTTCATGATATGTATACTTTGTAGAGTGCTGGTTTTCTCCTTTCGTTTCTTCCTCTCCTTTTCCCCTCAAAATGCCCTTCCATCCACCTGCTGAATTACTGCTTACATTCAAGACTTGTTATGGATATTCCATCATATTATCCTCCTTTTTGATCCCAAGGACACAATATTGTTATTAGTTGTTTGCTGTATTCCTTATTATCTCAAGTATGTCCTTTTAAAAGAGCATATCACATTTCTTTGTGAGTTTTCATGTGTCTCTCCCATTAGAGTAAAATTCTTAACAGAAAGTACTATGTCACAGTGGTTGCAATCCCACAACCTAGCTATATACAAATTACACAAAAATTTTTCAGTTATAATCATGTAAATAAAGGGAATAATTCATTTCCAACATTTTAAACACTACTTTGTAAAGCTTTGTACTTCACTTATTCATAAATTAAAAAAAACAAAGGCGTATTAACAAGTTTTATATTCTTAATAAGATAATATAATTCTTGCAGAAATAAAATAATGAGATTTTATATTGTAAATTTTTAATGTTTTATTTGGAATTTTTGAGATATATAGCTCTGCTTTTATAAAATTATAAACCGATATTTAGCATAACATTACAAACTCTTTCATGGGTACCTACAATTTTCAAAATACTTTTCAAAATTTAAATGACCATAAAATGGAAAATCTGACATTATTTTTAAAAAAAGCTTTTTTTCTACCTGCCATTGTATTTGCTTCTTGAAAATTCAGAGTAGACTGTCTCATTATTGTAATATAAATTATTTCATCACTGAAGTGTTTGCAAATGAAATGCAGAACTGATAAATGACACAATGTGCAGGATTTGTAGAACATAAATAGTGAAGCATAAAACTTGTAAAAATGGTTTTGTAGGGAAAATCGACTCCATATTCCATTTTACCCAAAGCTCTATTTAGCAAGACTTTCTTTTATTACCATGCAATTCACCAAGCATGAGTAATTTCCACATCAATTCTTTTATCCAGTGGCAACATAAACACTCACACTTTCTGAAATAAAGGAGTTGGAGTATTATAGTTGCTCCGTTCAGGCTGCTATCTTTAAGGTTGTGTCAGCACTTCCATTATATACCCAGTTTCTTGAAGTTTATAACTTGCAGTAAAAACTAACCCTTGGGTTGAATCTTTACTTACAGAGGTATTTTTCAGTGCAACTTATGGAGATATAGCTGCAAGACACCCCATTTCTGTTAATAGAAGCCAGGTCATGAATCCCTTCCTGGCACATTGAACAGATTTATCCTGTAACTTCCCTACTGGGAGAAAATTATTTTTTATCAAGATGGGAGAAATATTTCGGTTTGATTTCAGTAAGTTATGAAGTGCAATACCTATCCCATGCAGGTATGAATTTCCAATAGCTTATCTACACTTACGACAAAACACTTTTTTCTCCTAAAAGTGACCTTGGCAAAATACAAGTTAGTTAAAAAAAAATTAAGCTAGTTATACTCAGGTATAATTAAAAATAAGGTCATAATTTTTCTCCCAAACATATTAAAGTCTTTTCTTTCTTGAGCATGTCACTTAAAGCTGGAAAAATTTTTAAGTATGTTTTACAAAATAAAGTAAAATTAGTTATTCATTATGAATACATCAAAGCTCTACCTAACGGTATACACATAAATTCCATCTGTATCCCAGTTATTTGCTGGTAGTTATTTTTAATAAATAAACATAATAAATACAAAATTCTGATATTTTATAAAAACTTAAAAGGATATATCACAAAACAAGTTTCTGAAGAAATTAGACAATTTTATGTTATCTTGGATATAAACAAATTATACCAATTTGAAGTTTTAAAAATATGATTTAGTTTTCTGCATTTTTCACATACACACTTTGGGGTCATTATGCAGTTCATAAACCTCACAAATTCAATAAGACTCAGATAACACATGTTCTGAAAAAATAAAAAGGAGGTGTTAAAATCAATTAAATCAATGATGCTTGAATTAAAGATAGGCTATAGGAATAAATTGTAATGGACCAAATCTCCATCAGTTCTAACATCCACCATAAACACGGATAAAATAGAACTGACAATTCATAATAAAAATATTAACAATAAATAAATGGAATATGAATGAAATTGAAACATATGTTTCAATAGTATTTGACAAAAATACATATGCATGTTAAATATTAATTTCAATATTATAATCAAACAATATTTGTGTTTAATTAATATGTCTAAAGAAAGTAAATTGTCTCTATTTAGTTATATTTTTAACTAAAAGAATTCTGTATCAAGGAATCTACCATCTGTCCGTTTATAATTTAAACATTCCAAATACAGGGTATATTTAAGAGTTTTTCTTCGGAATGATGTTGCATATTTTTATTTCAACATAAACATTATATACATACATAATTTTTAAAAATTCAGAGTTCAGTGAAAACATGATTTGGATTTAGTTTTGACCTATTCATTGATCAGTATATAAAAGATTTAAAAAAAAAATGAGTAGCTTAAAGGGGCGCCTGGGTGGCTTAGTGGGTTGAGCGTCCGACTTCAGTTCAGGTCATGATCTTGCACTCCGTGAGTTCGAGCTCCGCATCGGGCTCTGTGCAGACAGCTCGGAGCTTGGAGCCTGCTTCCGATTCTGTATCTCCCTCTCTCTCTGCCCCTTCCCTGCTCATGCTCTGTCTCTCTCACTCTCAAAAATGAATAAATGTTAAAAACATTTTTTTAAATGAGTAGCTTACTTAATAAGATTAAGAAATATGGATTACTTTTTAATCTTAAATTTAAAAAAAAGATAAGAGTTTACTCAAAAGTGACATTTCTTTAACACACCTGTTCTAAGCAAATTCATATTTCATAATCCTGGGTAGAAGGGAATAATGATTTTCAAACCACATTGAGATTTAACTTAGTTCTGTGCCCAGACAAGTTTACTTTCTTTGTTTTGCAAATTTCAAACTAATGCTTGTTCCAATTTCTCATCACAATTTTTTCATTAGCTTGGCTTTGGGACAGTTTCTTTTGTGAATAATAGTCTCAACAGAACGCAATATAAATAAGAAATATTTATTTATTTATTTATTTATTTATTTATTTATTTATTTATATTTATTTTTGAGAAGAGAGGGCACCAAGTGAGTGAGGGGCAGAGAGAGTGAGGGAGAGAGAAGCAGGGCTCGCCTGAAGCGTGGCTTGTGTTCACCCAAAGCAGGGCTCGTGTTTACCCAATCAGGACTCATGCTCACCTGAAGCGGGCCTCCAGGTCACCCCAGCTTGGGCAAGACTTGAATTCATGAACTGTGAGATTATGAACTGAGCCAAAGTCAGATGTTCAACCAGCTGAGTCATATGTTCCCCTAAATAAGAGAAAGTTTAAATATATAGCATCCCTAGATGCCACAGAGGACTATTAGTATGTATATTTCAGCCACATGGTTCATTTCAGATTTTGAAACTAAATAAGAACTAGATTTTAGAACTATTTAGTTATGATACACAGGTAACAGAGGATAGAAAACAGCTTTGAAATGTTACTTTTTTCTTGCTCAAAGTAGAATAATAATGCTGGGTAACTCTCAATACCAGTTTTGATAGCAGATAAATCAGACTGTCTAAATTTCTTCGAAGTGTTTTTGATGTAATTTGTTTAATATCCTTAAGACCCTATTAAAATTTGCCTTAAAGTGTCCTTAAAGATAGCTTTCAATATTTCATTGAGATGGCTTTGTAATGTGTCAAACGGGCTACAGTAACACAATTTCTAATAATTATCTTCCTTGCATATTTCTGGTTAGAGGGTACTACAGGAATATTTTGTATGAGATTTGGGGAGAGCAAAAGAGAAGCATCAGGCATAATTTTTTTTGAATGCAAGGAGATATTCACAAATTACATATTTGACAAACAGCATCCAAAATGCAAGAAGAACTCCTAAAACTCACTATCACAAAACAATTTTTTTTCCTTTCAAGTTTTTATTTAAATTCCAGCTAGTTAACATATAGTGTAATTTTAGTTGCAGGACTAGAATTTAGTGATTCATCACTTACATATGACACCCAGTGCTCATCACAGCTTACTTTTTATTTTTTAATTTTTTTTAACGTTTATAAGACAGAGCATGAACAGGGGAGGGTCAGAGAGAAAGGGAGACACAGAATCTGAAACAGGCTCTAGGCTCTGTGCTGTCAGCACAGAGCCCAACGTGGGGCTCGAACTCATGGACCAGGAGATCATGACCTGAGTCGAAGTCTGATGCTCAACCGACTGGGGAGCCACCCAGGCGCCCCACAGCTTACCTTCTTAATGCCCATCACCCATTTAACTCATCCCCCTGCCCTCCTCCTCTCCAGCAACCCTCACTTTGTTCTCTGTATTAAAACTTTGTTTTATGGTTTGCCTCTCTCATTTTTTTCTTCCCCTATGTTCTTCTGGTTTTTTTTTCTTAAATTCTATATATGAGTGAAATCGTATGGTGTTTGTCTTTCTCTGATTTATTTCACTTAGAAAATACACTCTAGCTCTATCCATGTCATTGCAGATAGCAAGAGTTCATTCTTTCTTATGGCCGAATGATATTCCATTGCAGATATATATACCACATCTTCTCTTTTTTAAAGTTTATTTATTTTGAGACAGAGGGAGAGGGAAAGAAAAAGCATTAGTGGGAGAGGGAAAGAGAGAGAGAGAGAGAGAGAGAGAGAGAGAGAGAGAGAGAGAGAGAGAATGAATCTCAAGTAGACTCAGTGCTGTTAGCACAAAGCCTGATCCAGGGCTTGATCCCATGAACAATGAGATCATTACCTGAGCCAAAATCAAGAGTTGGATGCTTAAGTGATTGAGCCATCCAGGTGCCCCACCTCTTCTTTATCCATTTATCAGTCAGTAGATATTTGAACTCTTTCCATAATTTGACTATTATAGATAATGCTGCCTTAAATATCAGGGTGCAGGTGCCCATATTTTTGTAGTGAAAATTTTTGAGTCAATATTTTTGTAGGAAATACCTAGAAGTGCATTGCTGGATCATAAGGTAGTTCTATTTTTAACTTTTTCAGGAACCACCATACTGTTTTCCAGAGTGGCTACACCAGTTTGCAATCCCACCAGTAATGTAAAAGTGTTCCCCTTTCTCCACATGCTCACGCACATCTGTTGGTCATCTGGATGTCTGTTAAAAATGTCTGTTTATGTCTTCTGCCTATTTCTTAACTGGATTATTTATTTTTGGGATGTTTGAGTTTGATAAGTTCTTTATAGATTTTGGACATCAACCCTTTGTCCGAGATGTTACCTGCAAATGTTTTTTCCCATTTCAAAAGTTCCCTTTTAGTTTTGCTGATTGTTTCCTTTGCTGTGCAGAAGCTTTTAGTCTTGATGACCATATTGTTTTTATACTCCGAAAATTGATATACGGTTGCTAGGTGCTGTTGCAGATTACACATGTTGTAATTTAACTTACAGTTTATTTCAGTGGCACAATTGGATCTACAGCTGCTTCACTTCTGCCTAGACCCTCCTTTAGCTTCTGTGATTCCTGGGCCAGGTCATGTGTTTAGCTCTTTGATGAAGGGCTCCAGGTTCTCCGCCAAATACAACTTTGGAGTCAGCCTGCCTTGCAGATGTAAAAGCCCCCAACATCAGACACAAAGATGATAGCTCTAGAGAAACTGGTAAATAAGTGTGTGTGTGTGTGTGTGTGTGTGTGTGTGTGTGTGTGTGTGTGTTCTGGGGAGGAGGTATAATCTTTCCCTGATTGAATCCTGATTGATATAATTTCAAATACCAGTTACAACAAGGTACTATCCAAGAGACTTTCACTAAAGTCTATATGTTGCGCTCTTTGGTTGAATAAATGATAACATTTATTCTTAAAGTGTTGAGTTTTCAAAATTGTACGTACCAATAAATGAGTTCAGCAGTGTGTCAGGATGTAATATTGATACATAAAATTAATCCTGTTACTGTACATTTGCTGTGAACAATCTGAATATGAAATTAAGAAAACAGTCCTTTTGACAATAACAGCAAAAAGGATAAACAAACACAGGAATATATTTAACAAAAGAACTGCACACCTAGTACACTGATATTTATAAAATGTTGTTGAAAGAAGTAAAAGACATAAATAAATGGAAGTCTATCTCATAATAATTGTTTGGAAGTTTTATCAATGCTAAGAAAGCAATAGTCCTCAAAGTAATCTCTGAATTCAATGTAATTCCTATCAAATTACAGGTATTATTTTTACAGAAATTGACAAGGTGATCCTAGAATTTATATGAAAATACAAGGTACCAAGAAAGTCCAAAACAGTTTTGAAAAAGGACAAAATTGGGTGGCTTACAATTCACAATTTAAAGACTTACTACAAAGCTATAGTAATCAAGGCAGTATAATATTGGCATATGGATGGACATACATATTAATAGAATAAAACTCAAAGCCAGAAATAACCTTTACCTTTAAATTCAATTAATTTTTAACATGGCTGCCAGTAAAATTCAGTGAGGAAAGAATAGTTTTTTTAACAAATGGTACTCAAAAAACTGGATATCAAAATGCAAAATAATAAATTTGGGGCCCTACTTCATACCACACATAAAAGTTAAAATGGATATCATACTTGAGTGTAGGAATTAAAACTATAAAAACCCTGGAAGAAAATAACATATCTGTATAATTGCAGTTTAAACAATATTTTCTTAGGGCACCAAAAGCACAAACGACAAAGGAAATAATAGGTAAATTAACTTTATCAAAACTAAAACTTTTGTGCTTCAAAAGACATCATCCATAACATGGAAGAATAACCCTTAGAATGGGGAACATATTTACATATTTTCAACCTGTATCTAAAAATGTATGAAAATCATAGAACCAGCAGTTTGAAAAATGCTGAGGGTAGACAGGAGGGAGAATGATTTGCTTATCTCAGAGTGCCGCCTGGAGATGCATAGATCTTGGGGACATCCCTCCAGGAACAAAGGACCTGGCAGGGGCCACATCCTTCTCCTGCCTCGCAGCATAAACAAAGACCACCTGTGGGAACCAGTGCAGTGCCAACACCCCTTACCTAACTTGTTTGCACCAAATTCTGTCCCCATACAACTGGGTGAATGTGCCCTTCATAGTCACACTTGCCTCTGTCCTAGCTCTGTGGGTTCCTCCCACAGAAGACTACTGCAAATCTGGCCAATACCACATCTCCTGACCTGCACAGTTTGTGGGAGCTCAGTTCTGGCAGCAGTAGGGGCAAGTCTCATTTCACAAGCAAACGACTGCACACCTTGCTGCCCACAATAGGCAAAGAGCCTGTCCAGGCTGCTGGACAAAAGGAAAAAAAGACCAAGAGTCGACAGCAGAGCACATGATAGATACTCACTGAAACTCCAGGGCCTTTGGAACAGGGGACACTGTACTACAGGGCACAAGACCTTTTCTTCATAAGGCTATTGTTGTTAAACAGCTGACTTTTCTGACACACAGAAACAGAGAAAGTCAGACAAAATGAGGAGACAGAAAAATTCCCAAATGAAAGAATAGGATCAAACCACAGCAACAGATGAAAGTAAAATGGATATAAGTAATATGACTAATAGAGAATAGACTAAAGAGGGGTGCCTGGGTGGCTCAGTCGGTTGGGTGACTGACTTCACCTCGGGTCATGATCTCACAGTTCGTGGGTTTGAGCCCCACATCGGGCTCCGTGCTGACAGCCCAGAGCCTGAAGCCTGCTTCCGATTATGTGTCTCCTTCTCTCTGCACCTCCCCTGCTCATGCTCAGTCTCTCTCTGACTCTCAAAAAATAAATAAATGTTAATAAAAAATTTTTAAAAAGTAGAGAATAGACTAATGATCATAAAGATACCACTGGACTGGAGAAAAGAGTGGAGGACATCAATGAAAACCTTAACAAAGAGATTAAAAATAACCAATCAGACATCAAGAATACTATAAATGAAATTAAAAACAAACTTGTGGAGTAAATACCTATCAAGATGAAGCAGAGAAATGAATTGATGACCTGGAAGACAGAGTAATGGAAAGTAACCAAATTGATCAAAGAAGAGGAAAGAAAACTATGCAAATCAAGAATAATTTAGGGATCATATATTGAAAAATAAAACAAAATACAATAAAATAAATAAAAATCATATATTGAAAAAATAAAAAAGAATAATCTTAGGGAATTCAGTGTCACTGTCAAGTAATGACATCTGCATTATAGGGATCTCAGAAGAAGAGAGAGATAAGGGGGAGCAGAAAATTTATTTGAAGGAATTATAGCTGAAAACTTACCCAGTTTGGGGGAGGAAACAGATATTGAGATTCAGGAGGCACGGAGATCTCCTAAAAACTCAACCCATGGAGGTCCACACCAAGACACATAGTGGCAAAAATTAATGACAAAGAAAAAATAAATAACTAAAGCAGCAAGATAGCCCTCTAAGGCTATCAGTGAATTTTTCAGCAGAATCTTTGGGGGCCAAAAAGGAGTGACATAATATATTCAAAGTACTGAAATGGCAAACTTGACAGCCAAGAATAATCTATGCATCAAGGTTATAATTTAAAATAGAATTAGAGAGAAGGAGTTTCTCAGACAAACAAAAGCTAAAGGAGTTCAGGACCACTAAACCAGCCCTACAAGAAATATTAAAGGGGACTCTCTAAGTGAAAAGGAAGAACATAAGAGAGTATGAAAATTAAAGAAACAAAAAAGTAAAAATAAATATTTCTGTAAAAATCGGTGAAATGATTCATAAAATAAAAGAATGTAAATTATAACACCATATACCAAAAGCATTGGAGGGAGGGGAGTAAAGAATGGATTTAAATTTAGCCAACCATAAATTTAATATAAACTGCTATATGCAGAAGATGTTATATACAAACGTGTTGGTAACCACAAATCAAAAACTGGTAATATGCAAAGACTAAAGAGAAAGGAATCCAAGAATATCATTAAAGGAAGCCAACAAACCATGCAAGAGATCTAGAGAAGAAAGGATCAGAGAAAATCTATAGAAACAACCACAAAACAAGTAACTAAATGGGAATACATATCTATCAGTAATTACATTAAATGTGGACTAAATGCTCCAATCAGAAGACACAGAGTGACAGAGTGAATTAAAAAAAAAAAGCTCATCTGTATGTTGCCTACAAAAACTGATTTCAGACCAAAAGATACCTGTAGATTGAAATTGAGAGGATGGAGAAGCATTTATCATGTGAATCCATGCCAAAATAAAGCCAGGTAGCAATGTTGGTATCAAACAAACTAGACTTTAAAACAAAGAGTATAACGAGAGACAAAGAAAGACACTATATAATCATAAAGGGGACAATTCAGCAAGAGAATATAACAATTGTAAATATTTATGCACTCTACATGGGAGCACCCAAATGATATAAAAGGCAGTTAATAACCAACACAAAAGAAATAATTGATAGTAATACAATAATAGTACGGGACTTTAATACCCCACTTACATTAATGGAAAAATCATCTGAATACTAAATCAACAAGGAAAACCATGGCTTTGCATGACACACCGGGCCAGATTGATTTAACAGACATATTTAGAACATTCCATCCTAAAACAGCAGAATACACCTGTTTTCAAGTGCATGTGAAACCGTATTGGAGATCACATATTAGGCCACAAAATAAGTCTCAACAAATTCAAAAAGACTGAAGCTAAACCGTGCATTATTTCTAAACACAATGCTATGAAACTAAAAATCAACTGCATGAAAAATTCTGGAAAGATCACAAATGTATGGAGATTAAGTAGCATGCAACTAAACAATAAATGACTCAACAAGATATCAAAGAGGAAATAGAAAAATACATGGAAACAAGTGAAAATGAAAAGTCAGTGGTCCAAAATCTTTGGGACGTATCAAAAGCTATTCTAAGAGGAATGTTTATAGAAATGCGGGCCTACCTCAAGAAGCAAGAAAATATCAAACAATCTAACCTTATACCTGAAGGAGCTAGAAAAAGAACAAACAAAACCCCAAACTAGTAGAAGGAAGGAAATAATAAATATTAGAGCATAAATGAATGAAATAGAAAGTAAAAAACAATAGATCAATGAAACCAGGAGCTGGTTCTTACAAAAGATCCACAAAATTGAGTAACTTTTAGCCAGACTCATTAAAAAAAAAAAAGAGGGATGGAGAGGATTGAAATAAACAAAATTAGAAATTAAATAGGAGAAATAGCAACTGACATTACAGAAACATATAGGATTATATAGGATTATAAGAGAATATTGTGGAAAAATTATATGACAACAAATTGGACAATCTACAAGAAATTAGCAAATTCCTAGAAACATAACTCCTCCAAAACAAAGTTAGGAGGAAACAAAATTTAAACAGACCAATCACCAGCAATGAAATTAAATCGGTAATCAAAAAACTCTGAAAAAAAAACAAAAGTACAGCACCAGACAACTTCCAAGGTGAAGTCCACCAAACATTGAAAGAATTAATACCCATTCTTCTCAAATTCATTGTGTGAGAATGAATTTGGTAACATCCTGATACCAAAACCAGATAAAAAATCACAAAAAAGAGAACTACAGTCTAATATCTCTCATGAATATGGATGCAAAAATCCTTAACAAAATAGTAGCAAATTGATTCTAACAATATATTTAACAAAGTCATATATCACAATTAACTGGGATTTATTCCTGTAATGCAAGTGTTGTTTAATATTCACAAAACAATCAGCACATGGTATGTCATATCAATAAGAGAAAGGATAAAACTGTATGATCATTTCAATAGATGCTGAAAAAAAGTATTTGACAAAACCAACATTCATTCATGATGAATACTCTCTACAAAGTAGGTATAGAAGGAACATATCTCAACATAATAAAGGCCTTATATGAAAAACCTACAGCTACCATCATACTCAATGGTGAAAAACTGAGAGCTTCTCCTCTAATGTCAGGAACAAGACAAGGATGCCTGTTTGTCACCACTTTAATTCAACATAGTATTGGAAGTCCTAGCCACTGTAATTAGACAACATAAGAAATACAAGGCATCCATATTGGTAATGAAGGAGTAAATCTCTGTTTGCAGATGACACTACATATATACCTATACATACATACATACACACCCCAAAGACTCGCCAAAAAAAATCACAAGAACTGATAAATGAATTTAGTGTAGTCACAGGATACAAAACGAATGTACAGAAATCTGTTGCATTCCTATACACTAATAATGAGGTAGCAGAAAGGGAAATTAAGAAAACAATTTAATTTACAATTAAACCCAAAATAATAAAATATCTAGGGATAAACTTAACCAAGGACATGAAAGACTGGTACTCTGAGAGCTGTAAAACATTGATGAAAAAAAGCCAAGATGACACAAAGAAATAGACATTCTGTGCTCATGGTTGGAGGAACAAATATTGGTAAAATGTCTATACTACTCAAAGCCATCTACAGATTTCATGCAATACCTATCAAAATAACAACAGCATTTTTCACAGAACTAGAACAAACAATCCTAAAATTTGTATGGAGCCACAAAACACTTTGAATAGATAAATCTATCTTGAAAAAGGAAAACAAAACTGTAGGTGCCACAATTCCGAATTTCAAGTTATATTACAAAGTGGTATTATTTAAATAGTGTGGTTCTGGTATAAAAATGGACATATAGATCAATGGAAAAGAACAGAAAGCCAAGAATAAACCCACAATTATATGGTCAGTTAATCTTCAACAAAGGAGGAATGAATATACAGAGGGAAAAAGTCTCTTAAAAAATGGTATTGGGACAACTGGAAAGCCACATCAAGAGAATTAAACTGGACCACTATCTTACGCCATACACAAAAATAAACTCACAATGGATTAAAGACTTAAATGTGAGACCTGAAACCATAAAAATCCTAGAAGAGAGTATAGGCAGTAATCTCTCTGACATCGGCCTTAGGAATCTTTTTTTTAGATATGTGTCCTGAGGAAGGGAGGTATAAGCAAAAATAAACTACTGGGACTATTTCAAAATAAAAAAATGCTTTTGCACAGCAAAGGAAACAATCAACAAAACTGCATTTCAAACTACAGAATGGGAGAAGATATTTGCAAATGACATTTTGGTTAGTGTCTAAAATATATAAAGAACTGATATAGGTCAATACCCAAAAGCTAATAATCCAATTAAAACATGGGCAGAAAACATGAACAGACATTTCCCCATAAAAGACATACAGATGGCTACATTAAAAGATGTGTGAAAGCACATGAAAAGATGCTCATCGTTACTTACCATCAGTGAACCACAAATAAAACTACAATGCTCAGGGCAGTGGTTAAGATATGGAGGAGTAGGGTGATCCTAAGCTTGCCTCCTCCCTTGAACAGCTAGATAAATATCAAACCATTCTGGACACCAAAGAAATCAGTCATAAGTCTTAGAGAAAAGCTGTCCATCTACAAACAGAAAAAAATGACACATGGAAGGTAGGAACTGTGGAGAGTAGATTTGTGGGAAAAAAAGAGCCACAGGTGCTTCTGAGGGGAGGGAGCCCTGACCAAGAGAGAGTAGCTAGAGAGAGAGAGAGGGACAGAGAGGAAGAGTAAAAAAAAAAAAAAATGAAAACATACACAGGGGACTGCTCAAGAAAACTGTTCCCCAAAACCTTTGATGGGGGAAAAGGAGAGGGTTCTGGTACTACCAGTTAGTTATAAACAGCAGAGTGCAGAGTCTGAATTTTCAGAAGTGGGTACCTGGCAGTCCTCTGGAGAGGAAGCAGAATGGAGACACGGGAGCAGGCAGCAAGGTCTGATGATCCTTTAGGTCACATGGGGAGAAGTGGTTCCCCTTCTTGGAGTGTATTTTATAGAGGTAATATGGCCTCTCCAGGGGCAAAAGACCATGTGGACACCATTGATTTGCCCTGGTCACCTGTATAGGAACAGAGAAGCCTGCTGAGGTCAGCTAAACCTGGTGTTGGCTGTGTGTTGCAATTTATCATAAACTCCAACTGCTGTATAGTCACACAACTGTTTTCTGGAACAAGCCAGAAGTGGCCACTTACAATGAGACCTTCCCTCACAGGATCATCACAGGTCTGCTCCTTGGGGGTCTCAGATGTGTGAGGTTTTGAAACACAGCAGGGCCTGATATGAAACACGGAAGTGCTGTGCTGCCTGTCAGGCAGACAGCTTAGTCAAGGACAGGGTGAAGGTGGAGATCTGATGGAAGTCAGGGATGCAGGAGAGGTGAATGTGCATCTGTGAGTCTTCTTGAAGTGTAGCAAGCATGAAACAATCTTCTGTGCCGGGAGACAAGAGACGTGGGTGAAGCTATTTTCCTTGCTCAACAGCACTGATGGACCTCAGAGAGCTAAACAGCACCACCAGTGGAGAAGGGAGCTGCTAAACCAAGCCCCACCTCCTTGCCTTCTGCAGGTACATGTCCACGAGGACAAGTCCATGGGGGAACTAGAGCAGCATGCCTCTTTCTCAGAAGACCAGCACAAATTCCTCCCATGCACTAAATCTACTGATCATAGAGTGCTGCAAAGCTTCAGCTCCAGAGGAAACAGGATTTAGCTTCCTTTGGGTTTAATCAGAGATTTAATCATTACAGATAGAAGTTAGATGTCTGAACTAGAATTTAAAATAGCATTTATAAGAATATACGTTGGGCTTGAAAAAAGCAGAGAAGACAGTAGGGAATCCCTTACTGCAGAGATAAAAGAACTAAAATCTAAAGGCTAAAATTAAAAATGCTATAACCGAGATATAAACCCAAATGAATGCCATAACAATGAGTATGGACAAAGTAGAGGAATGAGTAAGTGATATAGAAGATAGAATTATGGAAAATAATGAAACTGAAAAGAAGAGGGAAAGAAAGGTAACAAATCCTAAAAATAGACTTAGGGAACTCAGCAACTTATTAAAACAGAATAACATTTGTATATAGGAATCCCAAAAGATGACCAGAGATAAAAAATGGGCAGAAGGCTTATTTGAACAAATTATAGATGAAAACTTACTTAATCTGGGGAAGGACACAGACATCAAAATCTAAGAAGCATAGAGAACTCCCATTAAATTCAACAAAAGCTAGTCATCACCAAGGCATATCATAGTAAGATTCACAAAAAGACAGACAAGGAAAGAATCCTGTAAGCAGCAAGGGAAAAAAAGTCCTTAACCTACAAGGGAAGTCAGATCAGGTTCTCCACAGATGTGTCCACAGAAACTCTGCAGACCAGAAGGGAATGGCAGGATATATTCAACATGCTGAGTGGGAAAAATATGTAGCCAAAAGTACTTAATCCAGCAAGGTGATCATTCTGAATAGCAGGATTGATACAGTGTTTCCCAGACAAACAAAACTAAAGGAGTTCATGACCACTAAATTGGCCCTGCAAGAAATATTAAGGGGGAGTCTTTGAGTGGGTAAATAAACACCAAAATCAACAAAGAATAGAAAGGAACAGAGAACATCACTATAAACACCAACCTAACAGGTAACACAGTAGCACTAAATTCATATCTTTCAATAATCACTCTGAATGTAAATGGACTAAATGCTCCAATCAAAGGACACAGGGTATCAGAATGGATAAAAAATAAGATCCATCTATATTTTGCCTACAGAAGACCAATTTTAGACCTAAAAACATTGGCAGATTTAACATGAGGGGATGGAGAACCATCTATCGTGATAATGGGTGCCAAAAGGAGGCTGGAGTGGCCATACTTATTTCAGACAAACTGGATTTTAAACCAAAGACTGTAACAGGAGATGAAGGGCGCAATATCATAATTAAATGGTCTATCCATGAAGAAGATATAACAATTATAAATATTTATGCCCCAAACTTGAAAACCCCACAATACATAAATCGTTAATAATAATCATAAAGAAACTGATTGGTAATAACACAATAATAGTAAGGAATTTTAACAACCCATTTAGAGCAATGGTCAGGTCATATAAGCAGAAAATCAGTAAGAAAACAATGTCTTTGAGTGACACACTGGACCAGATGGATTTAACAGATATATTCAGAACATTCCATCCTAAAGCAGCAGGATACACATTTTTTTTCAAGTGCACACAACAACATTCTCCAGAATAGAACACATACCAGGTCACAAATCAGGCCTCAACAAATACAGAAATACTGAGATCATACCATGCATATTTTTAGACCACAACACTATGAAATTTGAAGTCAACCACAAGAAAAATTTTGGAAAGACCACAAATACATGGAGGTTAAATAACATCCTACTAAAGAATAAATGGGTTAACCAGGAAATTAAAGAAGAAATTTTAAAAATGCATAAATGCAAATGAAAATGAAAACATGACAGTCCAAAACCTTTGGGAAATACAAATAAAACCATAGGAGCTGTCATCTGACACCTGTCAAAATGGCTAAAATTAACACAGTAAACAGTTATTGATGAGGATATGGAGAAATTGGAATGCTCTTATACTGTTGGTGGCAATGCAAACTGGTGCAGCCACTCTGGAAAACAGTATGGAGGTTCTTCAAAAAGTTAAAAATAGAACTACCCTATGATCCAGCAATTGCACTACTAGGTATTTACCTAAACATTACAAAAATACTGATTCAGAGGAGTGTATGCACCCTGATATTTCCAACATAGCCAAACGGTGGAGAAAGCCCAAATATCCATTGATTGATGAATGGATAAAGATGTAATATATAAATAATATATATACATGACGTATGCAATCATATATTATGCAGCCATAAAAAATGAAATGTAGCCATTTGCAACAACATAGATCAAGCTACAGTGTGTTATGTAGGCGAAATAAATCAGCCAGAGAAAGACAAATACCGTATGATTTCACTCATGTGGAATTTAAGAAACAAAACAGACGAACATATGGGAAGAGGGAAAAAGAAAAAAAAAGAGGGAAACAAACAAACCATAAGTGACTCTTAAAGGTAGAGAACAAACTGAGGGTTGGTGGAGGGAGGTGAGTGGGGCATGGGCTAGATCGGGGATGGGTATTAAGGTAGGCATTTGTTATGATGAGCAGTCAGTATTATATGTAGGTGATGAATCACTGAATTCTACTCCTAAAACCAATATTTCTCTCTATTTTAACTAACTAGAATTTAAATATAAATTTAAAAAAACCAAACATCATATCTTGGCAAAAAAAAAAAAGAAATAGCAAAAATAAATAAATAAATAGCAAAAAAAGAGAAAAGAAATAGTAAAAAAAAACAAACACAAAACAAAAAACAAAAAAACACCACACTGCAATGTGATACCACCTGAAAATTGTCTGAATGGCTAAAATCAAAAGCACACAAAATATCATGTGTTGGTAAGGATGTGGAGGGAAGTGAGGATGTCAGTTTTTGGTTGAATTGCAAACAGGTGCAGCCACTGTGGAAAACAGTATGGAGGTTCCTCAAAAAGTTAAAAATAGAGCTATTCTACGATCCTGCAATTGCACTACTGGGTATTTACCCAAAGAATAAAAAAACAAAAACAAAAACTAAAAAACTAAGTCAAAGGGTTATATGCACCTCTATGTTAATAGTAGCATTATTTGACAATAGCAAAGATGCGGAAGCACCCCAGTATCTATTGATTGATGAATGGATAATGAAGATGTTGTGTGTGTGTGTGTGTGTGTGTGTGTGTGTGTGTGTATACACATATATATATATATATATATATATATATATATATAATGAAATATAATTCATCCATAAAAAAGAACAAAATTTTACCATTTGCAATGAAACAGTTGGCGCTGGAGAGTATAATGCTAAGTGAAATGAGTCAGAGAAAGACAGTTAATTATTAAAATGTATAATCTAATTGAAAATTGAGAAAGGATTTGAATAGATGGTGTACAAATGGCCAGTAAACATATCTTTAGTCATTAGGGGAATTCAAATTAAAGCGGAATTATAAACAACACAGGAAAATTTGGAGGTGATAGATATATTCACTATTTTGTTTGTGGAGACAGTTTTCACAAGTGTATACATGTTCTAAAACATGTCAAACTATCAAAATACATACTTTAAATATTTAAATTGTGCAATTTATTATATATCAATTGTAACTCAAAAAGCTGTTAAAATTTTATCACTTAAATTGAAAAGTTACATTTGCCTCCTATAACAGAATGACATTTCCTAGACATACAAAGCTTAAAAATACACACAATTAAGAATTTTATTAGTGTTTGCATGAAAGAAGTATGAATAGATGGAACTATTTTCTTACTTGGTTTACCGTTTTCTCATAGTGTACAAACACTGATGTATATATTTTATTTGTGTGTTAATTCTGCATTCATTTTGGATTTTCAGCATTCACCGATACCAGTACACAACTCTGAAGAATACTAACTCTTTGCTTACTTTAAAAATACTATGATGATTTAAGCCTAACCGAGTTTATTAGCCCTATAACCTTGGTAGTAACACCACTCCTTCAACACCTCTGTCTCTGTTATGCACTCTAGATCTTTGTATCTTTGGAGAAATTCTCTTTACACTATTATCTTCAACCTTCCTCTTCCTGCTTGCTCTGTTCTTTTCTTTTTGCACCTTGTGACTCAGGGGAACACATTAAATTAATCTGACCTTTTACAAGTTCTGAATCCATTTAGAATAGGGAAGAATAAAATACATGGGGGATATACATTATTTGGTAAATATTAGAAAGCATAATGTATTTGTAGGCAAGTAGATTTAAAATATTGAATCTAAGAATTAGAAAACTCAGCTTATGCCAGAAGTTCTAAAAAACATAAGCTTAAGCTCACGGCACAGGCAAATGCAATCAAGGACACATACTTTTTCTGGAATGTCAGCTCCTAAGAAACAGGAGTGTGGAAGAGGAAAGGACATAGCAAGCATTTCCTTTCTCTCTTCTAAACTCATTACAGTTACTTCTCTGGCACAGAGTGTATAAGCAAGCAGCCGGTGACCAGGGGTATTATACCAATGGTTGTCCTTCTGCACTGAAAAATGGAATTCATTGGGATGTAGTAGTGAGAAGAGGAGATACTCGCTTCTGATATTTCATATGTCCTCAGTGAGATATTTGGGAGGGATAGTTGTAGTTTGGGAGAAAAGAGAAAATATTATCATAAAAACAGTAAATTGACTAGGATGAAATGAATTATCTAGGATTCTCAAGCAGTGTTAAATTCAGCTATTTCAGTTTTTTAAAAATAAGTTTATTTTTGAGAGAGAGAGAGTGCAGGAGCGTGTGCTTGTGAGTGGGGGAGGGGCAGAGAGAGAGGGAGAGAGAATCCCAAGCAGGCTCCACACAGCACAGTGCCGGACTGGTGGCCCTAATTCACGAACCTCTAGATCATGACCTGAGCTGAAATCAAGAGCTGGGTGCTTAACCAACTAAGCCACCCAGGTGCCCCTTAACTGTTTCATTTTATTTTTTTTTAATTTTTTTTTTCAACGTTTATTTATTTTTGGGACAGAGAGAGAGCATGAACGGGGGAGGGGCAGAGAGAGAGGGAGACACAGAATCGGAAACAGGCTCCAGGCTCCGAGCCATCAGCCCAGAGCCTGACGCGGGGCTCGAACTCACGGACCGCGAGATCGTGACCTGGCTGAAGTCGGACGCTTAACCGACTGCGCCACCCAGGCGCCCCCTACTGTTTCATTTTAAAGACTGAACAAATAAAAATACTGATGGGAAATTTTGTTTTTATTTCAGGACATTATTATTGAGGGAAAAAGCAACAAAATTGTGGAAATTGTCTTTTGTAGTAGTTTCATTATTCAGTGATTTGTTTAGTATCTTCATTTTAAGAAAAATGAAGGCGTTGGCCTGGCTGACTGTCTTTTTCTTCTTTAAGTGCATTCTTCATGTCACTTTAGAGATATTATGAACTCCTGGTTTTCCCCCACCTTCTCAGTAGCTCCTTCTCAGTCTTCATCAGTATTTCTCCTCTTGCTCACCTATAAATGTTCTCATAAGTTTCATACTGATCTTAAACTCCTGTCAATATTCTCTAACATGCTAGGTAATCTTTTGTCATCTCATATTTTTAAATGTCTCCTATATGCTAAAATATCACACTTCAGGTATTTAGCTTGTTCTCCCAAAGTGTTAAAATTATATTTACAAATGTCTATTCAATATCTGTCTCATTGGATGTCTAAGTGGCATAGCAAATGTGATATGTATAAAACTGAATTCTTCATTCCTCATCTCAACCAAATCCCATTTTTACCTCACTTTTCCTCATTTTGGTAGAAGGCAACAACATTCCCCTGAGTCAGCTTAGATTTCCCTAATTTTTCATTCCTTGCATCTAAACCATCTGCAAATCTTACTGGTTTTACCTTTACACATCTTACCAAATCATAGCTCTTCCTGCCACTCCTGCTTATAACCTTGCATTGACTTTCATCAGACATAGACAGACATGGGATTCATTTTCTATTGCTGCAGAAGAAATTACTATATTTTTAGCACTTGACCACCAGAAACACTGATTATTTCATAGTTTCTGTGACTCAGGCTTCCTGACATAGTTTAGCAGGATTCTCGGCTGGAGTCTCATAAAGCTATATCCAGGTGTCAGCCAGGGTTGTGGTCTTAAAGCTCAGGTCCTCTTTCAAATTTGTATGACTGTTAGCAGCATTAGTTTTTATCATAGCTTTAGAATCCATAGTGGCTTGTTACTTCAATGCCACCTGGAGGGGGTTTCTGTTGCTTTCAGTTTTCTCCCTGTAGACCCTCTTCTAAAGGCCTTGAATGATAAGGTCAGGTCTACCAAGGATTAAGCTCTCTTTCATTGAATGTAAAGTAGACTATTTGAGGCTTTAATTATATCTGCAAAAAATCCCTTCACTTTTTCCTTATAATGTAACATAATTATGGGAATGACATGCATTTTAATTACAGATTCTGTCCACACAGAAAGTAAAGGTATTATATAAGATACATATACTAGCAATTGGGAATCTTGGAGATTATAATGAAATTCTGCCTACCATAGAGGTAAAATCCTTACTGTGGCCCTTAAAAAAATCTTTAAATTCACTTACTATCACTGTTCCCTTAGCACATTTTGATCTATTCTTTGTTTCTCTATCAGGTCAAGTTCAGTTTGGCCTTAGTGCCTCCAGAATTTATTTTCTCTACCTCAAATGTTCTTCCCACAATATTCATATCTTTAATTTTTCTTTTATCTTTTCATATATTACATTTCAATATGGTTGTTGTGGGCTAACTAATAATTTGAAAAATCGTGCTACTCCTCTTCATTATATTTTATATGTATCATTTCCTAAAATTATGTAGTGTTATGTTACATTATACCATATTATATCATATTGCATTATGTTATTCATTAGCTAGCATATTGTCTGTTTCTTGCTCCATAATATAATATCGACTAGAGAAAGGTCTTTTTCTATACTGTTGGCGACTGTATTCTTAGCACATAGGACTGTTAAATATATGTAAAACAAAGGAAAGAAGGAAAATCAGGAAATAAGGGAAGAATTATTCTTTTTTAAATTTTATTATTTATTTTTAAAATTTACATCTAAATTAGCATATAGTGTAACAATGATTTCAGGAGTATATCCTTAGTGCCCCTTACCCATTTAGCCCATCCCCCCTCCCACAACCCCTCCAGTAACCCTCAGTTTGTTCTCCATATTTATGAGTCTCTTCTGTTTTGTCCCCCTCCCTGTTTTTATATTATTTTTGTTTCCCTTCCCTTATGTTCATCTGTTTTGTCTCTTAAAGTCCTCATGAGTGAAGTCATATGATTTTTGTCTTTCTCTGACAGACTAATTTCACTTAGCATAATACCCTCCAGTTCCATCCATGTAGTTGCAAGATTTCACTCTTTCTGATTGCCGAGTAATACTCCATTGTGTGTGTGTGTGTGTGTGTGTGTGTGTATATATATATATATATATATATATATATATATATGTAATACCACATCTTCTTTATACATTCATCCATCAGTGGACATTTGGGCTCTTTCCATACTTTGGCTATTGTTGATAGTGCTGCTATAAACATGGGGGTGCATGTGTCCCTTCAAAACAGCACACCTGTATCCCGTGGATAAATGCTTAGTAGTGCAATTGCTAGGTCTATTTTTAGTTTTTTGAGGAACCTCCATACTGTTTTCCAGAGTGGCTGCGCCAGCTTGCATTCCCACCAACAATGCAAAAGAGATCCTTTTTCTCCACATCCTTGCCAACATCTGTTGTTGCCTGAGTTGTTACTGTTAGCCATTCTGACCGGTGTAAGGTGGTATCTCATTGTGGTTTTGATTTGTATTTCCCTGATGATAAGTGATGTGGAGGATTTTTTCATGTGTTGGTTGGCTATCTGGATGTCTTCTTTGAAGAAGTGTCTATTCATATCTTTTGCCCATTTCTTCACTGGATTATTTGTTTTTTGGGTGTTGAGTTTGATAAGTTCTTTATCGATTTTGGATACTAACCCTTTATCTGATATGTCATTTGCAAATATCGTCTCCCATTCTGTCGGTTGCCTTTTAGTTTTGGTGATTGTTTCCTTTGCTGTGCAGAAGCTTTTTATTTTCATGAGGTTCCAGTAGTTCATTTTTGCTTTTGTTTCCCTTGCCTCTGGAGATGTGTTGAGTAAGCAGTTGCTGCCGCCAAGGTCAAAGAGGTTTTTGCTTGCTTTCTCCTCGAGGATTTTGATGGCTTCCTGTCTTTCATTGAGGTCTTTCATCCATTTTGAGTTTATTTTTGTGTATTGTGTAAGAAAGTGGTCCAGGTTCATTCTTCTGCCTTTCATTGAGGTCTTTCATCCATTTTGAGTTTATTTTTGTGTATGGTGTAAGAAAATGGTCCAGGTTCATTCTTCTGCATGTTGCTGTCCAGTTTTCCCAGCACCACTTGGTGAAGAGACTGTCTTTATTCCATTGGATATTCTTTCTTGCTTTGTCAAAGATAAGTTGGCTATAGGTTTGTGGGTCCGTTTCTGGGTTCTCTATTCTCTTCCATTGATCTGAGTGTCTGTTCTTGTGTCAAGGGAAGAATTATTCTTAAAGGATTATTTAATCATATAATTCCATAGTTACCTCCTTTTGATGGCAGTCCATTTCTTACAGAATATAATACAAATACACTTAATGTAGTGCTGTCTCTGTCTCTCTCTCTTTCTGTCTCTCTCTCTCATTTTTGCTTAACTCCCAAGGCTTCTCTTTTACAATTTTGTGACCCATACTCTGAACTAGAGCAACATGGAATGCCTTGTAACACAAATCACATGCTATATTGTAAAATTTTTTTCTTCTCTTGTCTTTACCCTGAGCAGCTCACCTGTACTGATCATTTAACACATCTTGAGGTTCCTGTCCAACCTGTAGCTGAAACAAATGTTCCTCTTCTTTACTTGTCTAAGAAATTCAATGGAGTTTGATAATGGAACTTAAGTATGTTTTGTCATTTGTAAATTGCATATGCCTCTGCTCTTATTCTAAAGGTTTAAGAATCAGAAATTGAGTATTATTCATTGATTTTTTTTTAATTTTTTTTTTCAACGTTTATTTATTTTTGGGACAGAGAGAGACAGAGCATGAACGGGGGAGGGGCAGAGAGAGAGGGAGACACAGAATCGGAAGCAGGCTCCAGGCTCTGAGCCATCAGCCCAGAGCCGACGCGGGGCTCGAACTCACGGACCGCGAGATCGTGACCTGGCTGAAGTCGGACGCCCAACCGACTGCGCCACCCAGGCGCCCCATATTCATTGATTTTTTAATCAACTGATTCTCCCAATTTTTAAATTAAAATATCATGTATATCAGGCAAATTTATCTTTGTTTAGAGTACAGTACAAGTTTTGACAAACATACAGTCATGTAACAACACCAAAATCATCATAAAAAATCTTCCAGTCACATCAAAGATTTCCCTTGGTCCTTTTGTTGTGAATTCCTCCCACAAACTCAGCCCCTGGCAACAACTGATCTGTGTTCTGTTTCTCTAGTTTAACCTTCCAAGAATATCATGTATATGGAATCTGAAAATGTGTAAATTTTGGGGTCTCATTTCATTTATCCTATGTATTTGTAACTCATCCTCTTTATGACATGTATCAATAGTTTGTTACTTTTATTGTTGAGTGATGTTCGTTGTATGGATTTAACACAGTGTGTGCATCTTTTCCTGTGCTTAGGGTTTAAAAATAAAGTCTCTGTAAGTATTCATGTATAAGTTTTTGTGTGAGTTATTTTTTTTTTTTTTTACTTTCAGGTAGGTAAATACATGGGTATTGGTTTGCTGGGTTATATGGTAAGTGTATGTGTAACTTCAACATACTGATAAAATGTTTCCTAAACTGACTATACTATTTTGCTTAATTACTAACAATGTATGGGATTTCCTGTTGTACTGTTTCCTTCTCAGCATTTCGTATTGTGAAGATCTTTAGCATTTTGTCTGTGTAGCAGTATATTATTGTTTTTTTTTAATTTGCATTTCCTTAAAAACTCATGATATCTTCTTTACAAAATTTTCAATGTTTATTTATTTTTGAGAGAGAGACACAGAGCGTGAGTCGGAGAGGGGCAGAGAGAGAGAGGGAGAAACAGAATCTGAAGCAGGCTGCAGGCTGAGCTATTAGCTCAGAGCCAGACCTGGGCCTCGAATTCATGAGCTGTGAGATCATGACCTGAGCCAAACTTAGACACTTAACTGACTGAGCCCCCTAGGGACCCCTCATGATATCTTCTTATATGATATTTACCATCCGTGTATCTTTGGTGAAATGACAATTAAGTATTTTACTCATTTATTAAAATCACATTTTTCTTTTTACATGAAATTTTGCGAGTACTTTATATACTCTTAAAACAAGCTTTTTATCAAATATATGATTTGCAAATATTTTCTCTTTGTCCTTGGATTGTATTTTCATCCTCTTAACATTTTTAAAGAAGCAAAAGACTTCAATTTTGATAAACTCCAATATAGCGAAAAAATTATGAGTTGTGCTTTTGGTGTGATAGATAAGAACTTTGACTTAGCCAAGAATTATACAGAGTTTCTCATTTGTTTTCTTTAAGAAGTTTTGTAGTTTTGGGCGCCTGGGTGGCGCAGTCGGTTAAGCGTCCGACTTCAGCCAGGTCACGATCTCGAGGTCCGTGAGTTCGAGCCCCGCGTCAGGCTCTGGGCTGATGGCTCAGAGCCTGGAGCCTGTTTCCCATTCTGTGTCTCCCTCTCTCTCTCTGTCCCTCCCCCGTTCATGCTCTCTCTCTGTCCCAAAAATAAAAATAAAACGTTGAAAAAAAAATTTAAAAAAAAATAAAAAAAAAGAAGTTTTGTAGTTTTAGTTTTGATTTAGATTTATGATCCATTTCAAGTTAATTTTAGTCTATTATGTGAAATATGAATCAAGATCACTTTTTTCATATGCATATCCAGTTATTCCAGCATTATCCGTTAAAAAGGCTGTTCTCTGTTCTTCACTGACTGACCTTTCTCATTTTCCATATCAATTGGCTATACTGCATGGCTATACTTCTGGACTCTGTATTCTGTTCCATTGATCTATATGTCTGTCCTTTATCTAAAAACACACTGTCTTGACCAATATATCTTTTTATTGTGCCTGGAAATCATGAACTTGGAGTCTTCCAACTTGTTTTTGTTCTTTTGACCATTCTTACTCTGTTTCCATGCTATCTCTATTTAGGTCATGTGAGGTGTTTTTTTTTTTTTTTTTAATCAGTGTTTCACAGTTTTCAGAATACAGATATTACCTGTATTATATGTCTTATATCTAAACAGTTTATGTTTGGGTGGCTGTTGTTTAATTAGGCAAGGAGATCATTAGACTATACTGACCTTAATGCCTTATTAGCGTATATAAGCCAACTAAATCCTAAGCCTGAAATGCCTCAAAGTTAAGAAACCAAAATTTATGGACAACCAATCACAAACCACCAATGAGTCTTTCTCAAATAAGGCATCTATCAATTTCTAGTCAATCAGATAGTTTTATTTCTTTACTCCTGCCTTTTCTTTAGGAAACTCATGCTCCTGGTTCCTGTCTATGAAGCACTCCTAACCAATTCCCATTTGGCACTGTTGTATTGGAATAGATATTTCCTCAAATCAATCTTTCCTTAAAAAATGGAATATTTGAGAATTCAGTTTTCAATTCTTTATTGCTATTATGGAGAATTATGATTGAATTTTATGCACTGGCCTTGCAATTTTGCTAAACACGTTTTATATTTCTCTAAGATTTTTGTAGATCCCTTTTCTGTATTTATCCAAAGATTCATGGAAACTGGAAAAAGAGGGAATTTTACTTCTATATTTCACATTTGTATTCCTTTAATTTTATTTCTTACCTTTTTGCACTAGCTAGTATCTCCATGAATTGTAAAATGTGAGTGGTGAGAGTAAATAAACATCATTGTGTGTTCCTGATCATCGGGGAAAACATTGAATTCTTCACCATTAATCATGATGTTACAATGTGGACATTTCATTCTACTGCTAGTGTACAGAGAACTATTATCATAAGTGATATTGATTTTTTAACCAATTTTTCTTCTGCATCTACTAAATATGATAATATAGTATTCCCTCTTTATTTTGTTAGCATGGTTAATTTCATTGATTTTCTAATATTGAATCAGATTTTTATTCTAATATTAATCCTACTAAAATATTATTTAGTATTCTTTTAAATATTATAATAAATAGTGGATTTGTTTTGCTAGATTTTTTTTTCTTTTATATATTTTTTATTCATTTAATTTATTGATGGGTAGTTTTTTTTTTTTCTTACATTGTCTTGTGTCTAGTATCAGTGTAATTTTGGTCAAATAAAATGAATTGGTAGAAGTTCCCTCTTATTCCGTATTCTCATAGAATTTCTGTTGAATTGTTATTATACTTCCTTAAATGATTAGAATAATTCATCAGTTAAGGCATCTGATTCTGGAGATGTCTTTGTTGGAAAGCCATTAGTTAGAAATTAAATATCTTAAACCATATGATGTTTAGGTTATTTAATTGTTTTGGAGTAAGTTTTAGTGGTTTTAATTTTTTTGGAATAAACTTTAGTGGTTTGTGTTTTTACAGGAATTTGCCTATTTTATACATGCCTATTGCATTTATGAACATAGAATTGTTTGAAGCTTCCTATGAATATTCCTTTAATATCTGAAGGTTCTGTAGAGATGTCACCTCTTTTATTTTGTTACATGTAGGGCAGGGAGGGTCAGAGGAAGGACCTATGGACCAGTGCCTTTGAAGGTCATGGATGGGGTAGCTTGTGGAATGTGGGAAACATTCTGATTGGATAATTTTAGTATAACTGGATCAACATGGGAAGGAGGGGAGGGATAAAGTGGGGAATTCATGGTAAGGCTTATACTTTGAATACACATGTTGGGGATAGGTTCTCAGAAATGAGTAATGACTAGATAAAAGTTCAAAACAAGTAGGAGGGGTACAGGCACTTAGGGATCTATTGAGGCAACAAGTAACAGTTTTATCTTATGATAGACAGTCATTCACTGTAATCACAAGTTGTATAGACAAAAACATTTCTAAGGTATGGATATATGAGGAATAGACAACTAAGAGAAGGAAGTTTGAATATAACTAAACAAATATGAACCTCACTGAAGATATTTATTGCATAAGACAGTGTACTAGAAAATTACTGAAAAAAAAAGGCTCAGAGTCCATTAAATTTTATTCTGTTAATGAATGTAGAAATTACCATGGCTTACCATTCTGAGACTTGTACTTAGTATCATGTATATCATTCCTGATAAACATGATAATTTTTTAAAAATCCTGTAGACAAAGTCAAAACTTTATGAAAATTAAGGAAAGGGTAAGTGGAACAATGTATGCAACATTGGGTTCCATGTCTCTCCTCATATCTGCTGAAGGTACAGCTACCGGCTAATATACCCCTAATCCTAATTCCTGCTAACTACAGCCACCTTAACATAATAATGTAATTGGCCGGGTAACATACGTTTTTCTTTTTTTTTTTCTTCTTTTCTTTTTTTAGGGAGATTATAATTTGTTTTTCTTTTTTGTTTTAATTTTCCCATAAGCTTCACTTTGGTAAAAATACCTTAAACTGTATTTTTTACTGGAATTTTCTAGCTCCAAAGACTTAGAATCAGATGACTTATCATTTGATCACTACCTCCAAAGATATATTCTCTTATGAAACCTGGGCTTCCCTTTTCAATTCTTACCTATTTTCCTAGCTTTCTGGTTTCATTTTAAGCACACTTAATTTCCTTAGCTTTCTTTTCTTCCATTGCACATGCCGTGTTACTACCCTTCATACAGTGAATCTAACCATCTGTGTTCTCTGCCCCTGCCCCCAAACTCTTTGGACATATTGGAGAAAATTACATAACTGATCTGATTAACTCTAAATCATATTTCTTGATTCAAACTCCAAACTTGTGGGAACTTCAACACTACGCACCAGTTGTATCACTTACCCCAGCTTAGTCTTTTAGTGCAGTGCTTGCTGTGAAATGCTTTATCTTCATTTCCTCTAAACTAACCACCAACATTTCAACAGATAGTTTGCTTCATAATAAACATAGGAAAATAAAAGCACTCAGGACTGAGTTTTCTTAATACTTGTACTATGCCCTGGGTCACCTGCCTGAATATTCAATTCCCAATTATCCACCCTTCCCACTTCCTGTCTTTCATACAGATTTTCATTTCATCCATAAATCCCTTCAGTTCCCTCATGTTTACCTTATGGTTTTACTTTTCCTCATTATTAAACATCATAAAGGAATAGTCCATGCTAACAGCCAAGTATTTTCTAACTTTTGTTTCTTCTTTGGCCTATGAAAAACAGATTAAATTCTATTGACAGAATTCCTAAAAGTCATTGACAAAAAAAAAAGTCATTGATAATCTATTCTATCCAGTATTTTAAAAAAAATCTTTTTTAACGTTTATTTATTTTTGAGAGATAGAGTGACAGAGTATGAGTGAGGAAGGGGCAGAGAGAGAGGGAGACAGAATCCAAAGCAGGCTCCAGGCTCTGAGGTGTCAGCACAGAGTCTGACGTGGGGCTTGAACTTACAAACTGAGATCATGACCTGAGCCAAAGTAAGACACTTGACTAATTGAGCCACCCAGGCACCCCTACTCTAGCCATTACTAATTTGGTAGACTTGGATTTGATGTAGATAGAATTGTGATACTTTATTTTTCTTATAATTATTATAATAATTATGAGATTATATAAATAAATCGTAATAAATAAATAAAAGTAATAAATAAAAAATAAATGCGTATAATAATTTTAATTTAAACATCTTTATGCTAGTTTTTGAACCATATTGATTGTAATCTTATATCCTGAAACAACTAATCTTGATAGATTTTGTTTTCTTTATCTTATAAAAGAGAAAATGAGGTTAGAACCCTGTCCAACTGTATCCATAACCAGAGTTTCTTATATTACACTGTGTTACCCCTACTCTCTCTGTCCTCTGGTTGTTTCTTTATAACTTCTGAAACAAGAAGGCAGAGCACTGCCTCTTTAGACCTCATCTGGGAATGTGCACCTTCGGGTAATTTAAATTTTTCACTGCTCTGTGTTTGTCTATGAATGACCAAGAAGGGTCAGGGAGTATCAATTTTGGAGTAACAAGTAAATTTTAGCCAGTAAGCAAATTCACAAATACCAAAGTGAATAATGAGGAACTACTATATATCTTTTATCAGATATGTGTATAAGAATTTTTATGTGTATATAGTAATTTATATTTGCTCATTTTGGGTAGTAGAAAATTACACGTATATACATATTTGTGTGTTTGTGTGTGTGTGTGTGTGTGTGTGTGTAGAATATATGTAAGAGCATAGATTTATATATACATGAGTTTGTGTATATGTAGAAATATACTCATTTGGAAAATATATATTCCAGCAGAAATCACCAGGTCAGTCACTTTTTCAAAGTTCTTTCCAATATCCCTTTCTTTATAAATACCCTTTTCCTTCCATCTAACATGCCCTGTTTCTAAACTCGAGAGTTGCCACAAAAAATAGAGAAGTTTAATAATAAATATGGTTGGGCAGAGTTTACTGGGATGGAGTCATCCTCTTTTTTGTTCTGTGGCAGATTCTGCAAAACTATTGGGCCCACTGCTAATTGAACTCAGGGGTGTTAGTCTTCTGTGCCTAGGAATCAACATAAGCCTTTGGGGGCAATGGATTTGATTGTTCTGTGAGTTCTGCCTAATCTCTCATGGCTTTCATCCATAGAAGATCAAATAAAGAAGAATATTTCCCCACCTCTTCTGGAATCAGATTCACTCCATGAAAGTCTTCTGAGAGGCCAGAGTGATGGTCTATTTTATTTTTAGGTGAGGGCTCTTCTGAAGTCTGGCAAGCTACCCACAGATGCTTCTACCACTTGCAGTTTCTTCATGGGCCACAGAAAACATGTGGATTTTTGATGTACCAAACTTGTCAGTACATGCAGCTCAGTACTATATTTGACCTCTTTAATTCACTTTTTTCACTGTCCAGTTCTTTCATGAGATAAAAAATGAAATAAAACAAAAGCAACATGGCTGTGGGCTCTGCCTCTATGCAAATTCCCCAGAAAGGATAGGTGCCATTTTTGTGTTTCACATCTCTCCACATACTTAGTGCTCATGGAATTTAATGCATCTTTTCTCCTCATTATTGGCCAGTGCCCTAATTCAGACTCTTTACCATTTCATATAATCAATCCATTGAAATTATTTTCTAACAGACATGTCTGTCTCTGGTTTATTCAATTCATATTTCACAGTGCTGTCAGAGTTATGTTTCAAAATACACATTTAAAGTTGTAATGTGGTGATTTAAAAGTTTTTGTAATTATTGTAATCTCAATAAATCACACATATTTGAGTGCTTATAAAATGACAGCCCATGTTTTAAGTGTCACCGATGGGTTGTCTGTGAACATTCATTTTTATATGACATAATCTAAAATTTCTAGAATAGCAATAAACACACTTCAGCATGTTTTCCCATTTAAATTTTCTGCCCTACACTTTTTAATTTCCCACAAAATTACACTGCATCTACCTATAGTTATTTGCTCTTGTGAGAAGAATGTCATTCTCTTTGTATCATTCCTTTTTTAGTCTAAAACATTCTTTCCCACTTATTCTTATGAACTGTTTTTTCCCAAGGTATATTTGCAATACAACCTTCTCTCTGAAACTTTTCCCAATTTACTAGCCACCGCTAGTTGCCTTTTTTACTGATACAAACAGGACTTTGTGCATAAGGAAGAAATGTATTCTTGACTTACTGGTTAATGGAACGGATTCAGTTTTATCCTCATGTATCTACCTGCTTTACTTTCAATTTTGGTAACAACATGATAGCTGAAATGTGAATGTAGGACAGAGTACTTTGAGCGAAATTGGCAAAGAACATATCCTAGAACCAATTCAAGAACTCTTCAATCTCCTCTGCGAGATATGAGGGGGGTGGGAAGGATTTACAGAGGTTTTTGGAAATAAATACATGCTGAGAGTCTTAATTCTCCCCTCCAGAGTTGGTCAGAGACAAGCTGTGCTAGATATTAACCCTTCACAGCAAGTTTAGGGATTGTCACCTTCTTTCTCAGAGTGCTTGATATGTGTCCCCAAATTTAAGAGTGCTGTTGGTGACTGGTACATGCAATAGAAAGCTAAAATAATTGTGGCAGGAAAGTATTTGGAAGATAGAATAGAAAACTGAATTTGGGAAATAGCTGCACAAGCAATAGAGTCAATGAATTAGTGAATAAATTCTATCTAGTAAAAGGGAGGTTCAGGAACTGCCGGCTGCCAGTTTGGGGTCATTTTGGAACCAATACAAAAGGGCAGTTCTGAGGAAGGTGAAACTTACGTGAACAAGAAGCTGGAGTTGAACTACTATATTCCCCTAACCCAAAGAAGTGTTGGTAGGAAACATTTATTGTTACTATTATAGTTGGGGTTTGTTCAGAACCCCCAGTGTCTCTGAAGGCTTATTCAGCTGACTGACTACTGATGCAATTTTTTCAAGAAAGAGAAATGTAAGAGGGATGGAAGTGTTGCCTATAAGCCTTTCCATTTTCTGCTCTGAAAGATACCTAAAAGTATGTTTTTTTAAATTAATATGTGCAGTTCTCAACATTGCCAATTCAGCTTCTAAGTTTATTTAGTGGGCTTTAAAAAAGTATTATATTGGGGCTCCTGGGTGTCTCACTTGGTTAAGCGTCCGACTTGGGCTCAGGTCATGATCTCATGGTTCGTGAGTTCGAACCCCAAGTCAGGCTCAGTGCTGACAGCCAGGAGCCCGGAGCCTGCTTCAGATTCTTGTCTCCCTCTCTCTTTGTCCCTTCCTGGCTCAAGCTCTGTCTCTGTCTCTCTGTGTCTCTCTCAAAAATAAATAAACATTAAAAACATTTTTAAAAAAAGGAATACATTTAGCAAAAAGAATATCATAAAATAAATAAATAATTATTCTATCAAAATTTAACTGATGAACAACAAAGCCCAGTTTAAGTGTTCAGTTCTGAATTTTAAATGTATACACCCATGCAATGATTGCCATAATCAAGATAAAGACTGTTTACATCATTAAAAAAAAGATCTCTGTGCCCCTTCCCAGTCAATGCCCACTTAGCCCTACATCTAAGCAAATGCTGGTGATTTCTATCACTGTAGATTAGTCTTTTTCAGAGCTCTCATATTTTTTTCTCGTCCCATTTTTTTCTCCAACCAGGTTATATGTATCCCTACTTTTTTATTTTCTTCATAATTACATTTTTAAAAATGTATACTCAGCTTAAAAATGATTAAAATTGGTTCCTTCTTCTCAAACTCAGCACACTATACCTCCAATATAAATTTAAAGTATTTTTCCTCATTCTTTCTTTGTTCAACTTGCAAATTAGGTATAGCAATAATTTTATCAATAATATTAATTATTAATTATAATTATTTTATTTATATTATTAATTTAGTAACAGTAAACTATGTTTATAATATATTATAATTTAATATTTACATTATAATTTCATATTTCATTAGTGACAGATTTCCTAAATGTTTTCTATTCTACTCTATTCTATTCTGTTCTATTCTATTTCCATTCTTATTTGCATCACATTACATATTTCTGGGATTATTTCCTCCTGTCTAAATCATGTCCTTTATAATTTCCTTCAGGAGCCTTTGGATAAAAGCACTGTTCTTTGAAAATGTTTTTATTTTGTCATTTTTATTTATTTAAAAAAAATTTATAATTTTTTTTTTTATTTTGAGACAGAGAGAGAGAGAGAGAGAGAGAGAGAGAGAACAAGTGTGGAAGGGCAGAGAGAGAGGGTGAGACATACAGTCTGAAGCAGGCTCCAGGCTCTGAGCTGTCAGCACAGAGCCCTCCACGGGGCTTGAACTCAAGAACCACGAGATCATGACCTGAGCTGAAAAGTTGGACACTTAACTAATTGAGCCACCCAGGCATCCCTTCTGTCATATATGTAAAAGATAGTTTTGTGTGACATATGGTTCTTGGTTCATAGTTATTTTGTCAATTTTATACATTCTTTGGTCTTATAACTTCCATTGTTCACTGTTGGTCAATAAAGTTTCTGTTTTCTTTTTTTTTTTCTTTTTCTTTTTTTTTTTTTTTTTTTTTTAGGAAATCTATTCTTTGTTCTCTGAGTGCTTTTATAATCTCTGGTCTGAACTTTCATTTGAACTACACATATCTTTTAATTTTTCTGTCTCAATGTCATTGTCCTTCCTAAATATGATAATTAAAGTCTTTTATCAACTTGAAATGTTTAGTGATTTCTAGAAGTCCAGTTCAGTGTATATTAGATTTATTGCCTGCCCTTTGTGTCTCTTACAAATGCCTTTTTTGATTGGTCACTATTGCATTTTGAATAATTTTGTCAATTTTAAATGCTAGTTCATTAAAAAAATTCCTCTGTGTCTAAAGTAATGTGTTATCCATCATTTGAGTTATTAATTTCAATACTACATTTCCAGATCCTTCAATTCTTTTTTGAGACCTGCTGCTAAATTTTATAATACTTAATACCTATAAAAATGAAATTTTAAAGCATTATCTATTTTCCACTCCTTTTTATTTCTTTAAATAATATTTAAACATACTGTATTTGTATTGTATTGTTTCTGAACATGCCAGTATTAAAAACATGTATGCCATCTGATTATACTCTCTCCTGTCTTCCTTTCCTGTGAATTCTGTTTCTAATTTTTGTTTTAGAACTTATTTTATTCAAAATATTATCTGAGTTGAAGGTACATACAAAAGAAGATTCTCATTTGTTTCAGCCATGTAACTATAGATTACCAAAAATAAAATTTCAGTTTGAGGTTATTTAGACCATATTGGTAGTGGGAATTTAGGCTTCAAAAATGTAGACAGGCTGGCTTGTAATGATTTTCAGAGTTTTTGTTTTTGTTTTTCCTATGATTGAGTAACACGTTTGAAACTTACAAGGTTTTTCATGCCCAGGTCATTCTAATGATAGACCCAGTTGATTCCAGATTTATACTGAGGATTGATTCAAATTGCCCAACTTGGGTGAGCACTGGGTTTTGTCATTTTTCCCTGCACCTTGTCCATAAGAAATAGAATCTCAGTATCACCAGGGCTGGTGCATGCCTCTGGGGCCAACATTGGTTTAAATCTTTGTTTGCCTCCTTAGATTAATACTTCACTTCATATTTGGCCCTAAGGTTTTCTTGCTTTCTGGTTTTCTCAGTGTTTCAATAAAAAAGATTTTGTGATACATTTTACCACTACTTTTAGTTAGTTGGTGAAAGGTATACTCAGGGGACTTGATGCAAGATGGGTGCAGCAGCAATTCCTTGCACACACATGATAACTTGCAAAGAAAATCCCTGTAATTTTAAATATTACAACTCTCCAGTTTTTATAAAAGAACTCATGAAAAATACAATTTTTAATTGAATCTGTTTCTAGGCCCTATGGAATCTCATGAAAATTAGAAAAAAATAACTAAACAATTTAGAATGTTCCAGGCTTATAGATACACATGTGCAAGATATGACCTTCTTTAAATGAGTTTTTTAAAAAGTAGCCCTTCTTTGTGGATGTGACATCATATAATTTCACAAACAGACCTATTACTAAACCTTTTGGCTGGCCATCCTTGCACAGAACACAGTATATACACCTTGTACCTGTTGTTCACTCTTTGCACCCTCAAGTACAATCAAAGGATACTTGTATGTACATCATAGCTAATTTGGTAAAATCTTTAGATTTCCTAAAATATGTTATTAATTGATATTTATACAAAACATAATAATTTTTAACAGTGACACCTATTTATGATAATTTTTAAACTTAGATATCCTATTTTTAAGAAGAAATGCACACTTTTAGTGAATTACTGACCTTAACAAATAGTTCAGAGATTATCTTATGCTTAGTTACTTATATAGAAACACTGAAAACTAATTTAAGATATCATGGACATTTCAAAATATTTCATTCCCCTTAGGAAGACATGAGATAATTATACATTATATTTTTTATGGAGTTAGTATGTATTTTTGTTATGTTTTTTTTAAGTAATTAATTTATTTTTTAAATTACATCCAAGTTAGTTAGCATATAGTGCAACAATGATTTCAGGAGTAAATTCCTTAATGCCCCTTACCCATTTAGCCCATCCCCCCTCCCACAACCCCTCCAGCAACCCTCTATCTCTTCTCTAAGAGTCTTTTATGTTTTGTCCTCCTCCCTGTTTTTATATTATTTTTGCTTCCCTTCCCTTATGCTTATCTGTTTTGTATCTTAAATTCCTCATATGAGTTAAGTCATATGATTTTTGTCTTCCTCTGACTAATTTCACTTAGCATAATACCCTCTAGTTCCATCCACGTAGTTGCAAATGGCAAGATTTCATTTTTTTGATTGCTATGTAATACTCCATTGTGTGTATATGTATATACATACCACATCTTCTTTATCCATTCATCCATTGATGGACATTTGGGCTCTTTACATGCTTTGGCTATTGTCAATAGCGCTGCTATAATCATTGGGGTGCATGTGCCCCTTTGAAACAACACACATGTATCCCTTGGATAAATACCTAGTAGTGCAATTGCTGGGTCGTAGGGTAGTTCTATTTTTAATTTTTGAAGAACCTCCATAGTGTTCTCCAGAGTGGCTGCACCAGTTTGCATTACCACCAGCAGTGCAAGAGATCCTCTTTCTTTGCATCCTCACCAACATCTGTTGTTGTCTAGGTCGTAAATGTTAGCCATTCTGACTGGTGTGAGGTGGTATCTCATTGTGGTTTTGATTTGTATTTCCCTGATGATGAGTGATGTGGAGCATTTTTTCATGTGTCTCGCAGCCATCTGGATGTCTTCTTTGGAGAAGTGTCTATTCATGCCTTTTGCCCATTTCTTTACTGGATTATTTGTTTTTTGGGTGTTGAGTTTGATAAGTTCTTTATCGATTTTGGATACTTACCCTTTATCTGATATGTCATTGGCAAATATCTTCTCCTATTCTGTCAGTTGCCTTTTAGTTTTGCTGATTGTTTCCTTCGCTGTGCAGAACTTTTTATTTTGATGAGTTCCCAGTAGTTCATTTTTGCTTTTGTTTCCCTTGTCTCCGGAGACGTGTTGAGTAAGAAGTTGCTGCGGCCAAGATCAAAGAGGTTTTTGCCTGCTTTCTCCTCTAAGATTTTGATGGCTTCTTGTCTTACATTGAGGTCTTTCATCCATTTTGAGTTTATATTTGTGTATGGTGTAAGAAAAGGTCCAGGTTCATTTTTCTGCATGTCATTGTCTAGTTCTCCCAGCACCATTTGTTGAAAAGACTGTCTTTATTCCATTGGATATTCTTTCCTGCTTTGTCAAAGATTAGTTTGCCATATGTTTGTAGGTTCTCTATTCTGTTCCATTGACCTGAGTGTTTTTGTGCCAGTACCATATTGTCTTGATGATTACAGCTTTGTAATACATCTTGGAAGTCCAGGATTGTGATGCCTCCAGCTTTGGTTTTCTTTTTCAAGATTGTTTTGGCTATTTGGGGTCTTTTCTGGTTCCATACATATCTTAGGATTGTTTGTTCTAGCTCTGTGAAGAATGCTGGTGTTATTTTGATAGGGATTGCTGTGATACCTTATCATATTATACCTATCATCATATTATATCTATTTAGTATAATTATTATAGCGTAACATGTAACAGTTGTGTCACCTAGAGAGATTTTATAAATTCTGTGGACCTTAGATTTTCTATCCATAAAGTAAAGTTCTAATTATGCCTCATATTGTGATTTTGAGAACTAAGTGTTAAGTATTGAATTTAAATGATCTATGATAATGTGGTACATAGAACTTAAAATTTTATTTTTCCATTTTTCATTTTTATTTATGTTGCCACCTTTCATTACAGTGGAGGAAAAAAAAGGATTTTTAAATGTGCATTGATTCTCATACATTTCTTCAAACATGGGCTACATTTTTAGGGACAGCATAAAATAATTTACCTTAGCCATTGGGAATTGAGCCTAGGAGCATACTATCTCCCTCCTAAGAGCTGTTCTATTTTATATGCAAAAACTATATGACCTGGGGCCAAAATGAACTTTTTGGCATATAGCCTCTTGGATATAGCTAGTGCTGGAAAAAGCAGCAACGACAGGTTTTTGGAGTGAGAAGGTACAACAGAGTCGGTCTCCCAAGCCCATTAAAAAAAAAAAAAAAAAAAAGGAAGTTAATGCAAGGGAAGAATCAAGTTCTATGTTAGAAGCAAAATTGTATTGAATAGTTGAAATTGTTAACTTTGGAAGATAGGATTAACTAAGTTCGTTCTTACTGATCTTTGAGTTGTAAGCGTTGCTGAGGATTAAAAGCTTCTGTCATTTTATATGAAATTAACTCAAGAGACTTATGAAAATTCTTTAGTCTTTTTAAAAGAGCTACAAGTGTTTTTGAGATGCCTAGGTCGTGATCTTGCATTTGTGGGACTGAGCCCCATGACAGGCTCTGAGTGTGAAGCCTGCTTAAGATACACTCTTTCTCTGTCTGCCCCTTGCCTGCTCGCTCTCTCTCTCTCTCTCTCTCTCTCTCTCTCTCTCTCAAAATAAATAAATAAATAAGTTTTAAAGAATTATTTAAAAATACGTTTTTATAGTTTCTCTAGACTTGATTTTAGAAAATTAATGTGCATATGTGTTAAGTGTAAATATAAATTCTTTGATTCTCAGTACTAGGAAAATGTTTATTTTACTAGACAGAAAAATAATTCTGATTATTGATTGAATCAAAATAATTCATTTTTTTAAGTTTGTGTATTTGGAAAGAGAGGGAGAGCATGAGTGAGGGAGGGGCAGAGAGAGAGAGAGAGGGAGAGAGAAAATTCCAAGTAGGCTCTGTGCTGACTGCACAGAGATGTGGAGCTCTATCCCACCAGCCATGAGATCATGACCTGACCCAAAACCAAGAGTTGGCCACTTATCCAACTGAACTACCAGGCACCCCAACATTTGCTAATTCTTTACTATAACATTTATAATGTTGCTTCATATGTTATTCTAATTTATAACTGATTGGTTGTGACTGAATATAATCCTTAGAGTTTTGATCCAGTAATCTAATTGTAAACAAATGTCAGAAGTAAATTTCAGGAAAATCTAAAAATAATTTTACACTGGTGGGAAAAAAAAGTTAAACATTTTTTCATGGGGACTGCAGGAGGAACAGCCTTGCCAGTGAAAAACTATATATATACATGCACACACACACACACACACACACACATTCAACTTTATTAATAAAATAACACATGTAACTTTAATAGCAATGTGAAATACATACATAATTTAACTTTAGTAGTAATAGATTCAATATTCAACAATATTTAATGATGATTATTGTTCAAACCTTCACCATATTTTACTGTAAAGAAACTATACAATTTACCTCTCCTTTCCACTCTTGCTTCAGATTTAGACTGTTACCAATTTCCCCAAAGGAGAAATTGCTGGAATTGTTGTTTTATATATTTCTTCTCTTTTCTCCTTTTTCCTTTCCTTCCTTCCTTTTATTTTCATATTTTAGTAATTTGCCTCAAGTTAAATTCATAAACATATTATTTAAGTGCTGGGAAATACTAATAGTAGTCATTATCTTTCTTAGATAATCATTGTATTGTTTAACATAAGATATCTTAAAGGAATATAAAACCTTGTATGACAATTGGGCTTACAGGACCATGGAGTCAGGTAATGTAGTCCTATCCAACATCTTTTCCTTTTTTTTAAGTTTATTTATTTTTGAAAGAGAGAGAGAGAGACAGACAGACATAGAGTTGAGTGGGGGAGGAGAAGAGAGAGAGGGAGACACAGAATCTGAAGCAGGCTCCAGGCTCTGAGCTGTCAGCACAGAGCCCAATGCTCCTCTTGAAGCCATGAGCTGAACCGTGAGATCATGACCTGAGCTGAAGTTGGATGCTCACAACTGACTGAGCCACCCAGGTGCCCAAGTAATATCCAACATCTTGATGTCATCTAAATTTATTACAAACCAGGCGATACCCTACCATTTTAAGATAACAGATACCTTACCAGATATAACAATCCCTCGTACCACTGACCTAATCATAATTTCAATTACAAATAGATATTTATATCATTTTATATACAGCCTAAGGTATAATATTTCTAGGAAAGAAATGATATTGCCTAGAATTCAAGAAAGTGAATATTTATATATTAAGCTTGTTGTTAATCATAATACATTGTTAGGCACTATGGACTTTAGAGATATTTAATGGTTAATATTTTTAGAAAATTTGTTTTGTGTACTTAGAACTTCCTCCCAAAGGCTTTTAGCTTTTCAAAAATGGTTTCAGATTTAGAATACATATCTTTGGGGGCACTTGGGTGACTCAGTCGGTTGAGTGGCCGACTTCAGCTCAGGTCATGATCTCATGGTTCATGGGTTCCAGCCCTGCGTTGGATTCTGTGCTGACAGCTTGGAGCCAGGAGCTTGCTTTCGATTTTGTGTCTCCCTCTCTCTGCCCTCCCCCACTCAAAAATAAATAAAACATTTAAAAAAATGAGAATACATATCTGTGTCTAACGTAGGGGGCCTTATCTTTACAATCTTCATTGTGTAACAAATTATTAATTTCGTCAACTCATCCTCATTAGTCTTTATGTGTTGAGATACTTGAAAAAGTTAATAAGCAGTTTTCTAAATCTGCTCCACTGTTTTCTGTACCACAGCTAATCATCACATTTCACCATAATTTGTGGTTATGATATGGTTATTTCATCATAAGTTGTCAGGTCTCAGATATAATTATTGTTAAATTTCATAATTTTAATATGTTAAAAATTAAATCCATTCAGGTTTAAATAATGAATGCATTTACAGGTTATAGTTTACCTTCTAGGAATATCCTTCCATAATCTTTGCTTTTTCAGTTACAGGGATTAACTTCTGCTTTGCAGAAGATAATAATTAAATAATGGTATAAAATAAAGAGTGCTCTAAGGTCTGATTGAAAACATTTAAATCCATGCCTGTCCCCCTGCTCCACCCTCCCCCAGTCCCCATCCAACCAATATGTAGTGTCTTCTTTAAGATAAAGGGATTAAATGGTCCCAGATTCTTTCCTGCCATTCTAAAATTGAATATTGCACAATAAATATACTATTATTTTTACAAAAGTATAATATATAAAATATAGTATTTATTTTTAAGTACATGAAAGGTGATAACATTACATAATTTTTAAAGTTAGGTATTTTTAGGCCCAAAGTTCATGGTGGTGTCAATGTCTGCCGAGTTGAAATCCAACACTCTTTTGATTAGATCACACTACTCTGTGCATACTGAATTCTGCAAATGAAGATTCAGTTTGCAGATCTGAATGCATACAAGTAACCTTTTCTATCACAGCAGCATTTTACCTTCATATACATTTTACTGGGATCTCTATTTTCTTTTAAGAAAATAATGTAAAATGTTGATGACTTCTCTCAAAGTTATAAATTCTTGACTAATTTGTTCGGACAACATGGCACCACTGGATAGTGGGATATTGATCATTATCTAGCTTTTATTGAAATCTAGCTATAATCAAGATGCTTAATAGTGTGTTATTATATCTCTAAAGGAAACAGTTCTCTAAATTAGAACACGTTAATATAGTTACTAAGCCTTTAAATTCTCTTGATAATCAAAAATAATTTTGATTAAGTATCTACTTGTGCCTGTTTTCTTGTTCTTTTAATGAGGTAAAATCAAATTTCAAATGGTTTTTGCTAACAATATGTTTAATATATTTAATATATATAGTATACATCATATATACATATATATACTTTTTAAAGTACCACGTATCTTTGATAATACTTGTTACTCATTTAATTTTATAAATATTTTGCAACTCATATGTTTTTATACTTTGCACTGCATGTGATCACTGCACAAAATAATTTTCAAAAACAAAACACTTTTTCAAAGAGAAGGTAATGTAAAGGCTTTGTATCAATATGGATTAATATAAATATTTGAGACCTGCTTTATTAAGATAAATTTCTATGCAAATTCTTACAAGAGTAGACTCTCTTTGCAGCTGTAAAAATGAATACATAAAGAAATGACAAGACAGACAGCCTGTCACAGCAGCAGCTGCTACAGTCTATACAAGAGATGTGAAAGAGAATGAACAGCCTGTCTGTTTTCTTGCTGCTCTGTGTAGAATGCGCTGGTAAGGGGATCATGGCCTTAGGCTTGTCTGCACGTATGCCGCGTAATTGGAAAGTGAAATATGTGAATTTTCCTAAGTTAACAAAGAATTCCAAATGATAGCCTTATTGTTGAACATGCATATTTGCTCCTTAATTTATCTTTGAAGATTATTTGGTTTAATTGACTTTATCTATAAAAATCCCCCATTGATATAATTTGAATATTAATTGAATAAAATTTTATAAATGAGTCAATTCATAACAAACTCCTGCATATTTACTCTTTCCAGAGCTTCCTAGTTTCCTTACAACATTTAAAAGTATCAAGCATAAGTTGTGTTTTTAAAACACATCAAATTGTGTTGAAAGTCTTTAGTTACACATATTCATTGATTCAAACCAAAATGAATTAGGGGCACCTGGGTGGCTCAGTCGGTTAAATGTCTGACTTCAGCTCAGGTCATGATCTCACGGTTCATGAGTTTGAGCCCCACTTAGGGCTCTGTGCTGACAGCTCAGAGCCTGGAGCCTGCTTCAGATTCTGTGCCTTCCCTTGTCTCTGCCCCTTCCCCACTCATGCTCTGTCTCTCTCTGTCTCTCAAAAATGTTTTTTTAGAAAAGGAAGTCTGTAAACTTTTATAGGAATTAGAACTGGGGGATAGGAAAGGAGCCCTAAAATTAAGTTTTTTGTTTTTTTTTTTTGTTTTTTTTTTTTTTAATTTTTTTCTCAACGTTTATTTATTTTGGGGACAGAGAGAGACAGAGCATGAACAGGGGAGGGGCAGAGAGAGAGCGAGACACAGAATGGGAAACAGGCTCCAGGCTCCGAGCCATCAGCCCAGAGCCTGACGCGGGGCTCGAACTCCCGGACCGCGAGATCGTGACCTGGCTGAAGTCGGACGCTTAACCGACTGCGCCACCCAGGCGCCCCAAAATTAAGTTTTAAACATGATTTATAATAAGAGATTACTACTAGTGTCCACAGTGCAGATCATACAGGGAAATTTGTTAGTGCAAGGTGGGGGGAGAGGAGTGGTGGTCATTCAAGGTGGGGAAATTATGAGGCTCAGAAAACACTCATATTGGTTATTGTGGAGTCTAGCTAACTAGTAGTTGACTCTTAGCTTGTTCTCCATTTGAAGTAGTTTCTATCTCCCTTGATTAAGTCAAAGAAAGCATAGAAGCCAAGAGAGGACTTCCCTTACTTCAAGCTTGTGGGATTCTCACGTGAACCCTGACAGTGGAGGCCAACAGACAAGGTATTAGGTGCTGGCTACATAATTCACAGGGCTCAGTGCAAAATGAAGATGTTGGACCCCTTGTTCAAAAAGTAGGAAAAAATACTGTTAAAAGTACTACAATTTGAAGTGCTTTACTTTTTTTTTTTCTTTTTTTTTATGTCTCTCACAACTGGTTCGTTTGTTGTTTAATAATCTAATTAAACAGGGGTGTCTGGATGGCTCAGTTGGTTAAGTGTCCAGTTTCAGCTCAGGTTATGGTCTCATGGTTCCTGAGTTTGAGCCCCATGTGGGGCTCTGTGCTGATATAGCCTTAATCCTGCTTCAGATTCTGTGTGTCTGTCTCTCTCTCTGGTGTCCCCCTGCTTACATTCTGTCTCTCTCAAAAATAAGTAAAAATTAAAAAAAATTGAAAAAAATAATCTGAGGAAAAAATAAAATTTTTAATATTTCAGCATAAATTTTACCATTTATCTTTATGATGTATAATTCTGGTTTAAAATTCCAATGAAAGACTATGTAAATTATATATGAAATTACACAATTTGTTTTTTTGTATTGCATACATGGTTTTGTATTTTGTTCTTAACAGATGGCGGAAACTGTAAAACTATCTCAGTGGATTTTTTCTTTTTGACTTGTGCACATAATACCAACACTCTCTACATGTTGCTTACTGATGATAAGGACTGAAAGGAAAAGGAAATATGGGTTGCCTTATATTTCCTTTTCCTTCTGGGTCATAATTTTCTATGTAAGTGGTTGGATAATACAAGGAGTAATAAAATAAATAAATGATATGATAGGGTTTTTTGAGTGTTTATGTTTTATAGAACACGAATGACATTTTATTTCTGCATTTGAAGCAAGTGCAAAACTGAAAGTTGCATCCTCTTAAAGCTGTCATTGCCTGAATTTAATCAATAGTCAATTTTAACAAGCTTCCTTTGCACTTGCTTTGAGTCTCATTGAACCTAGATGCATCATGAGTGTTCTGTAATTCTATGTCCTTGGGACATTGTACGTGCTCTGTTTGAATAGGGCAGCCGAAAACAGCAACAGACACATAATGTGTGTATATTCTGTCTTGTCACACATGCTCCATTGTCTCATTGGACATGCAGCACAGAAGTGCAAAGATAAAATTATTAAGAATTCCAAGAAGACAGCAGAACATTAGACAAGCAGTATCTTTCAGAGCATAAATCCCTGTACCCCTGCACAGGTCTGATGCTCATGAAGCCAGCCCTGCAGGAGGTCTAATAAAAACTAAAGCATATTTGAATCTATATTCTTCAAATTTAACATGATTCCAATTGCCTAGACAAATGTTTGTACCAGTAAAATTTTATTTTTGAATTGTATTCTTTCTTATGTAGATATACAGAAGGTTAAAACAAATTATTTTAAGAAAGTTAACTTAGAGGGATGTTGTGTACTATATAAATTAATTTGGTGCATTTAACATGAAAGTTATTTCTGACAACTTTTGTTGGGGGATGTCATGGAAACTAATGTGAGTGAAGTATTCTCTTGGTTATTTATACTCAAGTATCTTTATGGCAAATCCATATTTGTTCTACATTTCCTGACCAAGGAAATACTCTGTGACTTGATGGACGCTTCTTGGGTTTCTGTTACTGCTTTAGTCTTTTAATCTTCTTTGTTCTCTGCCCCCATTACATGATTTTGAAAAAGTAGGAATCCATAGGTCTATGCAAGATATTTCCAATTGTGTTGGATGCATGAAGCAGGTTTGAATTATAGGAGTTTCTTGGAATAAAGATGCTAATTGCTTTCCCACATGTTAATCTTCTAAAGCTATTTGCTTAAGGAAAGAATCTCTTTTTCAATATATGCAAGCCTTCTGTAAAACCTCTGTAAAAGCACAAAACCTGTCTGCATTTGTAAAGCATTTTTACAAAAAGTATAACTAATTAGTAAATATAGATACAAGTCCTCTCAGATACTTAATATGAAATGTAAAGTTATTATGAGGCAAGAATTTGCCATAAATATATAATAATAATCTTCAGTTCTTTTGTTGCTGTTGTTATAATTGTCTACAAATTTATGTACTTGCCTCATTTTTATTATTAACTGCATTTTATGTAAGTTTAAAGACTATTTCCTCCTGTTCTTCCTTGACCTGTGCTTTTGGAGCAAAATTCTATTTTTAGATTCACCTTGGAGGGGGGAGAAAAAAAAGAACATCTTTCCTTAATGTAAGTTCACATTCATCAATTTAGATGGGAATTTCATTGGAAATCAATAAACAGAGAACACAAAAAATTTCAAAGCTTGTCAACTAAATGGTTTGTGAAGCTAGGGAGTTTAGAAAAATCACCCAATTTATGATCACTGGATTAAGGGAATGAACTGTAGTATGATCAATTCCAAATATATCTTACATGTGATACTTGTCTAACCATTTGTTCTGCTTTTCCATTCTATTATCCTCTGCACATGATCTTTTCATTTTCTATCAAATAATAGATAATAGTATCAGGGGTTTTAGAAACAAATTTCATATCAGTTCCTCTGGTAAAATAACACAATGGTAAATTTGAAAAATACATCACATTCATTTCATCATCCAGTCATCAGTATTTGAAGAAGAATTCATTCAAGAGTATACTACACAGAGACAAAGGAACTAATAGTGATAGGTCAGGAACATTTGTCTTTTGTCATAAAAACAGTAACAAAATTATCTTTAAATCTAAACTGGAAAGAATTACGATGGTTTTAATTTTATTTGTCCATAGTACATATTCAATAAAAATTGGAATTGATGAATAAATCAGTCCGTAGAATTTTTTGTTTTATTTGAGAAGCAAAGACATATGAATCACTGATTTATGAAATGTGAAAGTATCATCCAAAGTAATTTAGAGTGGTTCTTTCAAAAACATAGATTCATTTAAACACTTTAGGTAAATATTTTGCTTGTGAATTATAAACTTGGATTTGGATTATACTCTTAAAAAATTTTTTTATACAAGGGGGGGCACTTAAGGGATAAACAAGGATATACACACACATACACACACATATGAAATCACATATCAAGTTTATTGTAGGGAAAAAGGAAAATATAAAAATCAGATATATTTACCCACTTAGCCCATAGACTTATTGGTAGTATAGTCATATATAAATTCCAAGATTTCTTCATGATGCTAATAAGCACATTGAATGTGTGTTTTCTCTTAGTCTTTACGTCATTTATTCTCTTAACACATGCCCTAACGCCACATAGTTTCACTTACTTTTATTATTTCTCCGAATCTTATGGATGCCAATTTACTCTACTGGAGGAAAACAGATGACTCTGAAGTATCATAAGCATTAAGTCAAAGTATTTTTCCTCAAAGGTATTGTGCTAAATTACATTTAGCCTGTGTTTAATGCACTGAATGTGTATTTATTGAATAATCATCACCATTAAGCATATGATAAAGTTTAAAGTAGAGTAAGGAAATCATTTCCATTTGTCACCAGCTTTCCCCAAAAAATATATACATGGACCCACAAACATGTATTCACCCCAGTCGCATTGATTAGGGTTAGCAGCCATTCTTTTTAACTTTTATCTCTTAGTGGACACCATAATTCAGTATTATCAACTGACTTAAATCTGAAAGAAAATGAATGTATTGCTACATAATTTGAGGATCCTTAATCCATTTAGTTTATTTGTGTATAGCCTACTTTATCCAAGAAAAGATGTAAGATTAACACATCATTGCCTTTCAATACAATGACCTAAAATTTGAGATATATAAATACCAATAATACATTTAGTGTTCTGAAAATATATTTTTTTAATCTTGACTTAGTCTGTGCTGTCTTTTTAAATTTTTTTATGGGAATATGTGCTGTTTAAATTAACTTACATAAGTTTCCCATTATATAACTTTTTATTATGTATAGTTACTACATTTTTAATTTAATTCCCATTTATATATTAACAAGTATTTTTCTTGAGAGAGAGAGAGAGAGAGTGTGTGTGTGTGTGTGTGTGTGTGTGTGTGTGTGTGCACGCACGTGCAGGGAAGAGGCAGAGGGACAGGGAAAGAGAATCTCAAGCAAGCTCCATGCTCAACACTGAGTCCCATGCAGGTCTTGATCTCACAACTGAGAAATCATGACCTGAGCCAAGATTAAGAGTTAGACTCTTAACTGATTGGGCCACCCTAGGTGCTCCTGAATAACTCTTTTTCATAGTATTATTTGACTTGTTGACTTTATGTCATACTTAGCCCAACTCAGTATCACTGTGAAAATATCCAGGAATAGATGATGCGGAACCATATACAGAAAATCTTCCATAAAATACAACTGTTAGAATAACAATTCACAAATGAAACTAATTAGAACAGGAAAATTTTCAAAAGTTAGTAGGACATGACAACAGTGTAATGACAACAGCCAAATGTAAAGAGAGACACTATCTCTTTCAGACAGAAGCTGTGGGGGGAAAAATTGGTTGGGGAATGTTCATTGGGCAGAAAAGAGGAGGGGGATAAAGGCAACACACTTTTTAACTGTGCCCTGTCGGTCTGTCAAGTCCCATGGCCTCTATTTTATGTTCTGTGTCTCATTTTCTAACAACTTGAAGCTCAAAAGAGGGAAAGTCAAGGAGTTTAAATTTAGGAAGAAAGATAGCAGAGCTTTTAGGTTTCACTTTGGCTTTTTCACCTCCAATTTGCAATGCTCCAGTGAGGGGAAAGGAGAAGAATTGTACATTTCGCTGGGAGGTTGGAAGCCTGGTCTTAACAGGCTTAACAGTATAGGAGGGTTAGAATGTTAAACGTATCAAAATTGTCTTATTAAACATAATTTTATATCAGGCTATTTTGTGTATTGTAACCATGCAACTTCACTGAGTAGAAGTAGACATAAATAGACGGATATGCCACTACATGTACTGTGTTGTGAATGGAAGTAGGAAAAACCTTCTGGGAACCAAAATACTTGAATAAAATTGATGGATGTCACATTCAATATTTAATTGTTTATTAAATAACACATTTGGAGTATTCGTCATGAATGTGTTATAGCCTATAAACTTTAACATGAAGTAACTGATATTTCTTAATGCTTAGAATGGGTATAAATGTATTTTTAAAAGGGCAATTAATAGTTATATCTACATTAAAATAAATTATGTCCGTTTTAATGAATGTGTTGGCTATTGTTGAGGACATAGCACATTTTACACAAGGAAAATCAAAAGTATGTATAGCAGCACAATCTGAAATTTACAATTTTACAGCTTAATTATGAGCAGATTGACACCACTTGAGAAAGGGAGAAGAGGTGAAGGTGACCTAATAGCAAAACTAGGCACAATTTTATAGTAAAAACCTTAACTACCCAAGGAACATTAATAATGCAATGCCAATAAATACTGCAATAAATATTTGACTTATTAATTTGAATTCATTACAAATGTTATTTAAGGAACTAAGTTTACACGCTCAGAGAAAAAAAAAACTGAAAAAGAATTTGGCACAGAGCAGGAGTTTGTATTCTGCTTTGATAGCTGATTGAGTGTGTAGCTTAGTTTTGATATTACTTGGGGCACAGTATAGTGTGTCAGAAACTTTCTCATATTAAATTGTCAATATCAATTCAGAAATTCATTATTTAATCAATTTTTTCACAGAAGGAACAAAGCACATAATCAAAAATGTGTATGCCCTTGATTTGTTTTCAGACAAGCAATAATCCCAACCACTCCTGCAAAATTCTGTTTGCTGATTTTCTATGACAATTTACATTTAAAATTGTAAACATTTAAATAATATGCAATTAAGTGGTGGGGGATTTGTTTAAATAACTGTATAATAGTGGATTTTAAAGGTGAATGCATTATTGTTTTATATCCCTTCATGTTTTATTCCTTCTCTCTGAAACAATCCATGACACTACTTGAATTTTTTAAATGTTTATTTAGTTTTTTGGGGGGGGGGAGAGAGGGAGAGAGACAGAGACAGAGACAGAGACAGACAGAGTGTGAGCAATGTGAGGGGCAGAGAAAGAGGGACATACAGAATCTGAAGCAGGCTCCAGGCTCTGAGCTGTCAGCACAGAGCCCGACGCAGGTCTTGAACTCACAAACCGTGAGATCATGACGTGAGCCGCAGTCAGACACTTTTTTAAAAAAATTTTTTACTGTTTATTTATTTTTGAGAGAGAGAGAGAGAGAGACAGAGAGAGAGAGACAGAGACAGAGTGTGAGCAGGAGAGGGTCAGAGAGAGGGGGGGAGATACAGAATCCAAAGCAGTCTCCAGTCTCTGAGCTATCAGCACAGAGCCCAACGTGGGGTTCAAACTCATGAATGGTGAGATCAGACCTGGACCAAAGTCAGACGCTTAACCAACTGAACCACCCAGGTGCCCCGAGCCCAAGTCAGACACTTAACTGAGTGAGCCACCCAGGTACCCCTCTATGCCACTACTTGAATACTAGGTCCTTTTTCTCTTTAGGACTTATCTATAATATTGCTTTCTCCAAGGAACCCTCATGAGCCATTTAGTTTAAAACAATCCAATCCCATTTGTTTAACATGGTTTTACCAAGGCAGTTTGGTAAATCGTATTCTTAGTGCCTAGCATATGATCAAAACTCAATAAATATTAATTATTGAAGAAGGAATGATAGCCTGCAAGCATTTTGTAAGTCAGGCAGAAGGGAATTTTCTTGTATAGGAGGGATAAACACGACAAAAAGTACTGAGTATTGAGTTGAAAGGTGGCTTGACAGGACAGTCGAACAAGAAATGTCCTTCCTTGAGATTACCAGATTCTCAGACCGGTTGTTCCATATTCAGATACTGGCACAGGCTGATGACAGTTCCAAACCCTGGGCATTGGAAGACAAGACTATAGTTGGTCAAATCAAATGGCAGGTTGTTTGTTGGTACAAAAAGCTAATACTTTATAAAGACACAGAATGGAGTTTGGAAGTCAATATCTGGCCTTATTATAGGAAAATGATGGAGGTATTTGTAAGTCATACTTAAGTCATATTGAAAAGGGTGATTCCTTGCAGTATGCCATTTCTTGGAATGCAAGAGGGTGGGAGGATTTCTTAACCTTTGCTGCTTTCTAAGAGCACAGGGCTCATGTGAGGTATAACACTGCCAAAAGGAATAATTGAATACATGTTTGTTATAGTATATTTAATGTGATGTATATGACTGTATATGAATCTACATATCTAACTATAGATTTATGCTTTAATTTTGATACTGTCATGGCTATTTTTATGTATCTACATAAGTAAGAGCTGATCAGTGATTCTTAATGTGTCTAATTGTATAAGACTAACCGGTGTATTATTGGGTATCATCCTTGGCTTGTGACCACTATATGCCTTAATGTTTATGACAGTTAAAAAGAACCCTACCCATACTTTCAAATGCTGCTTAGCAGAGCAGTCCCTATTCCAGTTGAGAGTCATTGGGATGCAGATGTCATTGTGTTATAGATTGCAAATACTAATGCTACATTTCAATAATATTCTTTATTTTCACATGCATATTTGTTGTTAAGCTGAATTTGTTAAATATGTAAATAACAGAAAATACTTGTTCGATCCCATATGATCCATTCCACCATAAGCAATTCATCTAAGCCAATAATGGGGCAAAAATTCTGTTGAAAGCTATTGGCATTCTCGGCAAATTTGACCACAGGAAAGTTTTCTGAGAAGTTTTTGCAAATGGATTCCCAGCTTAGCAAAAAAGACAAATAAACAGATGATAACTTAGCTATACCTGGACATTTTCAAAAGTGAATATAAAGTGTGACCAAACTAGTTCATGGGAGAAGTCATACTCTAAGGAATTCTAAAGATGAGTGTGAGAACTCTGATAAATCATGCTATAGTTAGCCTTTCTTCTCAACACCTTTTCATATAAGTAAACAACTTTGTTTATTGTTTTTTTAATATGAAATTTTTTGTCAAATTGGTTTCCATACAACACCCAGTGCTCATCCCAACAGGTGCCCTCCTCAATGCCCATCACCCACTTTCCCCTCCCTCTTACCTCCCATCAACCCTCAGTTTGTTCTCAGTTTTTAAGAGTCTCTTATGTTTTGGTTCCCTTCCTCTCTAACCTCTTCTTTTGATTTCTTCCCCTCCCCCATGGTCTTCTGTTAAGTTTCTCAGAATCCACATTAGCATAAAAACATGCGGTATCTGTCTTTGTCTGTATGACTTATTTCACTTAGCATAACACTCTCCAGTTCCATCCACGTTGCTACAAAAGGCCATATTTCATTCTTTCTTATTGCCAAGTAGTATTCCATTGTGTATATAAACCACAATTTCTTTGTCCACTCATCAGTTGATGGACATTTAGGCTCTTTCCATACTTTGGCTATTGTTGAAAGTGCTGCTATAAACATTGGGGTACAAGTGCCCCTATGCATCAGCACTCCTGTATCCCTTGGGTAAATTCCTAGCAGTGCTATTGCTGGGTCATAGGGTAGATATAGTTTTAATTTTTTGAGGAACCTCCACACTGATTTCCAGAGCAGCTGCACCAGTTTGCATTCCCACCAACAGTGCAAGAGGGTTCCCGTTTCTCCACATCCTCTCCAGCATCAATAGTCTACTGATTTGTTCATTTTAGCCACTCTGACGGGTGTGAGGTGGTATCTCATTGTGGTTTTGATTTGTATTTCCCTGATGAGGAGTGACGTTGAGCATCTTTTCATGTGCCTGTTGACCCTCTGGATGTCTTCTTTAGAGAAGTGTCTATTCATGTCTTCTGCCCATTTCTTCACTGGATTATTTGTTTTTTGGGTGTGGAGCTGGGTGAGATCTATAGATTTTGGATACTAGCCCTTTGTCTGATATGTCATTTGCAAATATCTTTTCCCGTTACGTCAGTTGACTTTTAGTTTTGTTGATTGTTTCCTTTGCAGTGCAGAAGCTTTTTATCTGGATGAGGTCCCAATAGTTCATTTTTGCTTTTAATTCCCTTGCCTTTGGAGATGTGTCAAGTAAGAAATTGCTGCAGCTGAGGTCAGAGAGGTTTTTTTTCCTGCTTTCTCCTGTAGGGTTTTGATGGTTTCCTGTCTCACATTCAGGTCTTTTATCCATTTTGAGTTTATTTTTGTGAATGCTGTAAGAAAGTGGTCCAGTTTCATTCTTCTGCATGTTGCTTTCCAGTTCTCCCAGCACCATTTGTTAAAGAGACTGTCTTTTCCATTGGATATGCTTTCCTGCTTTGTCAACTTTGTTTATTATTTAAGCAAGTCTGAGTTGGTGATTTTGTTACTAGAAGTCAAAAAGCATCTTATGTGATATACTATATTAATACTAAAATCTAATAAAATATAAAGAAGTGATCTTTTCGACTATTTCTAAAAACTTTTAAACATGTTATAAGCTCTCTTTCCCAAATTAAAGATTAAGTGTCTCTTAAGAATAATGGTACAGATTTATAAATTAAAAAAAAAAAATGTTGTGTTACTAAAAACATCCCTGATGAGAAAATTAAAGATGTGTCTACTTATTGATAAGAGTTGGTGAAAAGTATTTTTTTAGCCATGTTTGTTAAGTCAATACTGGGTGCACATTTAATGAACACGGAACTATTATAATGGAAAATATTACATATAAACTATTAGTCATTCCTTTGTGTTATACCTAAGTATGCTCTTATTGTATGCATATGTGGAAAAAGTAACAATAGTGAATTTTTGTTAAGTATTTCCCCAAATAAACTTGCATACCAAGAAATATTAAGAGCGCAGAACAAGTAACAGGCTACATTTGATGAGAGAGAGGAGGGAGGGTAAATTAAGAATTATCAGGTGCTGTAATTACTGCTTGGCTGACAGTAACTGTACCTTGTTAAACTGCCCGATAGAAAAACGAAACCTGAGTATCTGAAAAAGCTGATAAGTACTAGAGAATTAGTTACATGGGATAAGAGATACTAAGATGGAAACATCAAATTATTCAATCAAGAAAATGTCCTGAAAACCTAACATGTTCCAGGTAGTGTTATGTATCCTGGGGATATAATAATTAAAAAAAAGTTGAATGTTACTTATTCTTTTATGGAATATACATTCTGTGAGGATAAAAGTCAATAAACAACATGTTTTCATAGCAGTTATTTCTACACGCACGTAGAGAAATAATGGCAGGATAGGGATGATTGTAAATAGAATGGTTAGGAAGAAAATATTCTCTGAAGGATGATGGTTTTGTTGGGTTCTGAAAAGCAAGCCTAGACTAGTTAGGGAAATTTCTTCTGGAAGCAGTTGCTGGCTGAAGGAGTCACAATTACAAAGACCCTCAGGCTTAGACCGAGTTTTCCATGGAAGCCAAAAGCAACAAGGCCAACATGCCTCAGGTACTTTAAGCAGGTAAGTTTGTGGATCTAGATGGGATTGGAGATAAATATGGGAGTGTGATTGGAAAGAACTTTATAATAAGGAGTTTGGGTAATATTTAAATTGCAAAGGAAAAGCTACTGGAGAGTTATTAATGGTAAAGTGACATATTTTTCAAAGACTAAGATTGGTGCTTAACTGGGAATCATCAGAAAGAGGTAATATAAAAAACTAAAGTAACCAGTTAAAAGATTATTGCTAAACAATTGCTAAAATCATTTGAACTATAGAACAGAAAGTAAACAAATTCAGGATATCTTTTGGAAAAGATATCAAAGCATTTTTCAAGGAGCTGGACTTGGAGGAAGGGAAGGGAAGAGAAGAAACAAAAATGACTTTTTTTTTCATTGAATAACTGGATGTATGCAGTTGCCATTTACTAAATGGAAACAAAAAACACCCACAAAAATCTAGCATACTAGAAGTATCTTCATTACTCTTTACTTTGAGTGTATTCGTTTCTACATGTGTAGTATAGATATATCATTCTCTTTTCAGGAAAGTCTATGGTGAAGATCACTGATATATAAAAAACAATCAAACAAACAAACAAAACAAAAAACAAAACAAACTTTCACCACACGATAATCATTATCAACTCACTAATCCTAACATGGGGCAAAGTATTTTAATTATCCCTAGCATTCATCTATTCTTTTTTTGTCTTAGTAATAAAATTCCCCAGATCATCGGGGTACATTGTTGCCTACCTAAGGAAGAGTTTATAATCTTCCCTTACAGTAACATGTGAAACTTCTGGACCATCTCCTTAAAGATCAAGTCACATATCCTGCATTGCATTCCTCAGCACCCCCCCCCCCCACAATCCTGCTGGTTAAGAGATAGCAACACTGATGCCTTGGACTCAGAGGGAGACAAAATTTGGGGGAAATCAGAGCTAATCTGCCAGCTTGGCTCACTTGATGGACTTACCTGAAATCCAGAAATCTCTTCTGTAGTTAATGATGTGAAAGAAAAGTAAACTTCTCTTTTACTTAAACCATAGCATTTTGGAGAATGTGTTAGTCTAGCTGGTATTCTTTTACTAGCTTGTACTAGTAAATACATTATTTCCTAGAAAATAATACTTATTAGGAACATTTGTGAATTTTTAACAAGCATGGAAAGATGGGCATTGGATTGTGTGTGTGTGTGCGTGCCAGCACTTACATGCATGCGCATGCACACCCATGAGTGCAAGTGCTGAAATAATATGAGCCCAACAACTGAAGAATAGAGTGGGAAAATAATTTTATCTACCTTTACAAATGGGAAAAATTGAGAGTGTCTATATTGCTGAGTAAGAAGGAATGTGAAACAATATTCATGTTCTGTAAGAATCATTTCTGTATTGGGGTACCTGGGGGGCTTAGTTGGTTAAGTGACCAACTCTTGATTTTGGCCCAGGTCATGATCTCACAGTTCCTGAGTTCGAGCATTGCCTGGAGCTCTGCAAATGGAGCTTGCTTGGAATTCCCCCTCTCTCTCTCTCTGTCCTCCCTCTCTGCCCCTCCCCTGCTCATGCGCATATACCTCGCATGAGAGTGGCATACTCCTTCTATCTCTCTCAAAAAATAAATAAACTTTAAAAATTTTTTTAAAAGGAATCATTGCTATAAGAATCATTGCTTCTTATAATAAATCTGGGATGGGAGAGTGGTACTCTATATGCAGCGTATTTTCAAATGTTTGAATTAGAAATAAATGTCATAGTAAATCAGTCAGGAGATAAATGAGAACTTGGAAAAAACTCAATTAGGTATTGGCATTTCTCTGCATGCTACAGAACTCACATAACTTTTGTCAGAATTCTGTTGCAAAATACTTGAGAGGTATTATGCTTTCTAGTGACATAAGTAAAGATAGAAAAGTCTAGAATAACTTCTTCCTGCAAGTCGGATATCCTGCGAATTCTTTAATCCTATATATAATTCTGAAAATGGGCATTTTACTTGCTTTTTCACAGCAGCCAGATAGGAAGTGTGTTCGAAGAAGAAGCAAATTAAAAAAAATGTATTCAGACTATATCCTTTCAAAGAAAATGAATGAAGCAGATGCAATATGTCCTCCTTGTTTCACAAAAATAAATAGCAATCAACAAAACTTCCATCTCATATTCAAAAAGTTTAATCAAGGTCATAGTTTTCAACTTTATATCCAACACATATTATTCAATTAGTAAGAAATCAATGATTTATATACACTGCGACAAAGAATAATGTGAAGAGGATCGATTTAGTTGAATAATGAGAAATGTAGCTTAAACATTTTATTTGCATTGTACTTCAGTTAAACCTTGATACGATAAATGTGCCCTGGTGCTTTCTTGATGTGGAAATAAAAACTGACCACCAAAGATTTGGGCCTTCCTTCCTTAATGTAAAATAGTTTTTAAAAGTTGGCTGTGCAGTGTCTGCATTTTCCAAGCCTTTGTCAGAAATGTAATGATTAATTACACAGTTAAGTTAGTCAAAGGGAAGATGCAAAAGGAAGCAAACAATTTGAATGCTACAAATTGGAGAGGATATTGAAAAAGCCATACTTAAATTTAATAATATTTTAATTTATTTTAGTTATCTAATTTAATATTTTAATTTAATATTTAATTTAATTTAAATATAATTTAATTTAATAGTAATTTTAAATTAAAAATTAATAATTTAATAGTAATAGTAATATTTTAATATTTAAATGAGAAAAGCTCACATGAGCTTTTGCCTAGATTATCTGATTCATTATATATAGTTTATAAAGAAAGAAGGATGAAAGGAGAGAGATAAGGACGGAGGTAAGGAAAGATGGGAAGAGGTAGAGGGAAAAGAAAACAAATAAAACTTTCCTTTGTAAATATCAGATGATCTGTAATTTCATTCTCGTTACTAGAAATTGGAATGATCAGACTACATTGTTTCAGGTAAGAAACTTAGCTAGTTTGAGCCAGTAGTTCTGTCTTGAATGTTTAAGTTGTGGCTTTGAAACAACAAGGCTTACAGAAGAAAAAAACTGGAATTCAGATCTTAATACTTGAACATTCCTTCCTATTCCACTTCCCTCAAACAACAATAACAACAACAACACCTTTTAAATTTTTCTTCTCAATTTTCAAGTAAATCCTCAAACTACCCTGTATACCCTCAAACTAGTTCAAGTCCCACCTAGTTCTTTGTTAGTGCCCGGGCAGAGAAAAATCAGTGTCAGATTCTCCTCCTTTATGGGATGGGCAAGAACCTGGAGAACCAGTTTAGAGCACTCCAGTGAAGACCAACAATGTAGCAGATTCTAGACAAGATAGGGGCTGAGAGATCTGTGGACTCTCTCAGAGGAATGATCCTTGTTAAGTTCTCATTGAAACTATACTGCTATTGGAGGAAAGACAGTAATTAAATCAATGGAAAAAATTTCCCTGATCTGAGTTGGGAAACTAAGTTGGCAGACTAAGAATCCACAGTATTCCAGGTCAGAATAATAATAAGAGATAAAGTTACCCATAAATATCTTGGTAACATCAATTAAGGGGAAAACTTACAACCTTCATGTTGACAAAACAAAATAAAACATGGCATCTGCAAGGGAAAATACATACATACACCAAAAAAGCCTACCTGACATTTTATTTTTTATTTTATTTTTAGAACACTGAAAACAACAAAAAATGAAATAAGTAAATAAATAGTCTGTATGTCCATATGTACAGTTGCCAAAAAGTGGGCTCTGTGACTTTTCTGAAATGAGCTACATTTTGGAGAACAAACTTGAAAATTTGAAAAACTTGGTATGAATCTCTGGGATAATAGGAACACTGTCTTCATCATCATCTCCTCTGATGGGTTGTTTTAATTACCAGTACAACCTAGCTTTGATCTTTTTTGATTCTGGCCAGTATTTCAGATTTCCCCCCTTCCTTTGTAATCAGTATACAGATAGTAAACCCAATCTATTTTCTGTATCAAAATTAAAAAGAATTTGAATAGCTCTGTGTATAAACCGATTATTTCCCTCATTTCTCAGGCAAGTTAATTTAGTATTAGGAGATGTTAGTTACAGATTTTGTTAACACCACAGGTTTTTTGTATTCCTGTTTTTCTCACTTTGCAATCAATAAGTACAATTAAAAGTTTTCATTTTCTAGTATCTTAGATCTTATCCTCTAAAATACAAGTAACTGTACATACATGCTTTTCTTTCTTTTTAGCGTATTTACCCAATTTTTTGAAAGTCACGGTTTGAATATAGAATACTCTCTTCAGGGTTGATATATTAAATTTCTAATTATAACCTTAAACTGTTTAAAGAATCTGATAATTCAGTGAGAAACCAGATACCGACAGGTTTTAAACCAAAAGTATTTTGAAATATTTTATCTCATCTATGAACACGTTTCTTGCCACTTATCCCACAGTCTGCTGAGTACTATTTTTCTTACTTTCATTTTTTGACAGTTTCTGTATTTACCCAATGAAATTCAACAAGGTTGAGATAGAAAAAAAATCTGTTATCATATTAGCTAGCAATTTTTCCAAGCAGAAAAAAAAGAGACAGAATTGTGCTTTAAACGTCAGCTAGTAATAAAACATGCTTGTTATGCATATATAAGACTCAGGAAACAGAACATCACTTGATAATTTTTAAAAATATATATCATTAATAAAAAATAAGTGAATTGATTAGATATAAAATAATATTTGAAACATTACAAAGTTACCCATGTGCTCTGTGCAATTTTGTAATATGTGATTATATCATTAATGTTATAATTTATTGCAGGTAAAGCCTTGTGATGGTACCCATATATCTAGGTAACTCTAATTTAAAGTAGAAGAGAAGCAATAAAAGTATTAAGGGAAAGAAACAATTTTTGAAATAGCAATTTATTTTCTAGATGAAAAATATAAACTTCAGTCCTATATTTGACATGAGTATATATCAAAATCTTTCCTCAAATGTGGACTGAAGCCTGAGTTGTTACTTGCAGGCCTGATTATAGTGCAAGGAAAACCCAATAAAATTGTGACACTATACTTTTTATAGCTCTTTTCTCTAATAAATATTGATTTTGAAATATTGGTAAAGATTACAGCTTGTAGGTAAGAAACTGTTGATCCAAATATAGTACAAGTATTTTTTTTTTCTGAATGACTCTGTTAGCTTTAATTTGATAAAGTGATTTAACATGATTAATGAAATTAGAAGTAGCATTGATTCCTGGTTATTGTTATACTTGACATATTAGAAATAGTTTAAAACGGTGGAAAATATATGTGTGTTCAAGGAGAATGAATTTTGGCACATAAAGTTTATTAAAATCGAGGCAATTTTTGTCGCAGCATTGTACATGCCTAGGTCAATTTACAAACACCAAGTCTCTGTTAGTATATTAATGTAATTCATACAAGTGATTTTTCCTACTTTTTTAGCTGCTTTAAACAGAATATATTCAAAAGGTCAAATAGGACATTAAATCCAAAGGAATCTTCACTGCCAGTGTTACAATGAAATTATTAAAGGGGAAATATTTTAGTAAGTAATGCACCTATTCTTTTTATAATCTCAAGTGATCTCTACTGAATTGCTATGTTGTGTATAGTTGACAAGTAGGATATGAAAAAAATACTTATTATATTACTATAATTTTTCTAAGCATTAAAATGAAAATACTTATTTAAATTTAAATAAGTAATAAAGTACCAATTATTATGCATATGTGTCCCAAAAACAGCAAATAAATTTACTAAGATAATTTTTTTTAACTTTGTTATGTAGTAATACATTATATTAAATATATTTAATTACAATAAACAGCACCTGCATGATACAAAGAACATTTTTGCAAAAATTTGAAGTCCGACTAGCTGTTCCATGTGGGACAAAGGGCATGTGCAAAGACCTTGGACTAAAAATAAGTTTGAGGGGTGCCTGGGTGTCTCAGTGGGTTAAGCGTCCCACTTCAGCTCAGGTCAGGATCTCACGGTTGGTGAGTTCGAGCCCTATACTGGGCTGTATTTTGACAGCTCAGGACCTGGAGCCTGCTTCAAATTCTATGTCTCTCTCTCTGCCCCTCCCCAGTCACACGCTGTTTCTCTCTTTCTCAAAGTAAACATTAAAACATTTTTTAAAAAATTAAAAAAAAAATAGAAATAAGTTTGATGTAATCCAGTAGCATCAAGAAAGTCAGTTTGAGTGGAATAGTGTGAGCAAGTGGAGGGCATAAATAGAAGACTTGCAGGGAATTCATGGGATACAATAAGGAGTTTGACTATTATTATAGAAATTTGTATCCTTTGGAAAAATTTGAACAAAAAATGTCATGAATTGTTTTTTCTCAGAAAAAGTGATTTATTGTCTGACTACAGATTCTGGGAAGAACAGAATAAATGGGGGGGGGGGTCCCATGAGCAGTCCAACTTTTTTTACAAAGCGTATGAACTGAGAATTGTTTTTATATTTTTAAATGTCTACTATAGAAGTGCAGTCAATCCCCGTTATTCACAGATTCTGTATTTGCAAATTTCTCCTCATCAAAATGCATTTGTAACCCCAAATCAATAATAAAGGCACTTGAATAGTCATTTGCACATGTGCACATGTACAGAGCAATGGAAGACGTAAGTCACCTGATAAACATGTTCTCAGCTGAAGTTGAACAAGGCCATAACCTGCCTTCTTGAATCAGGTCTTCTTACATTGTAAACAAGTGTCTTTTTATAGGTTTACTTAGTGCTGCATTTTTCAGATTTTTGTGCATTTTTTTGGTGATCTCACTATTTAAAATGGTCCCAAGAGTAGTGCTAATGTGTTATTTAGTGTTCCAAAGTACAAGAAGGCTGTGATGTTTATAGAGAAAACATGTGTTTCAGATAAGATTTTTTCAGGCATGAATTATAGTGCTGTTGGCTATGAGTTTAATGTTAATGAATCAAAAAATGTGTAATCAATAAGGTGTCTTTACACAGAAACACTTGACGTGCCTGTGTGGCTCAGTTGGTTGAGCATCCTACTCTTCATTTCAGCATGGATCATGATCTCACAGTTCTTGAGATTGAGCTCCGCATCAGACTATGTGCTGACAGCATGGAGCCTACTCGGGATTCTCTCCACACCTCTCTCTCTCTGCCCCTTCCCTACTGTGTGCACTTGCTCTCTTCCTCTTTCTCTCTCAAAATAAATAAACATTAAAAAAAAACAGAAACACATAAAAAAAAGTAAACATGGAATGAGTGATAAAAATGTGATCAGAGGCTCACAGGCACATAACCTTGTATTTCCCCTAGGAGCATGGTTCAGTATTTGTTAATTTAGTGTTTATGGAGACTGGATAAAATATAACCAATTCAGATCACAGGAATTATCTGTATGTACATAATACTCTCAATTTTGTCTCTTGACCAGCAAAGCTTAAAATATTTACTATTTGTCCCTTTACAAATAATTTTGCCAACTTCTGACTTAAGTGATATGAGGCAGCAGTAAAAAACATGCTGGCTTAAACCAGAGTGGTAGATGTGGAGATTGTGAGAAGCTTTCATATATGTTATGTATTTCAGTTTAGAGTCTGTAAAATGTTGGAAAAATATATATGATACACAAAGAGAAATATATATATATATACAGTATATATACAGTATATATACACTATATATAGTATATATAATATATTGATATTAATAACTACTTTTTTGTTCACATTGTCTAATTCATTAGATATTGCTATGTTAATGATTTTTATAATAATTGTATTTCAGACTAATTCTACCTACATTTTTTATGCTGTGGCTTATTACTGGTTTTGAAGATAGTTTATCAGCCATGTAAGTGTTCCCAAATATCATTGAAAAAACATAGTTTGCTGACTGCTTTACAGTTACAATAGTCATTTTGTCACCTGGAAGAGGTTTAAATTTGCATACTGTTACTCTGATTACTTTTCTCTGATTTTAAGTTGCTAACTCTCACTATCTTTGGCAAGAAAAAACAAAATCCTTTGAAGGTCATTCAGTCACTTCTGCTTCAGAAGGAAGCTGTAGGATGAGTCCTGGCACGAGAAGATGGTGCGATGAATTAGTATGCTAGTAGTGGTGATGATAGGTTGCTAGAATGATATTTGAAAGGAAGTTTTTATGGGACTTTATTATTTGCATTTGAGGTGCAAAGAGTAAAATATTACAGATAGCTTTTATTTTTTCTGAAATGAAAACTAAATATGAATGAAAATTGCTTTCTCTATGCAAATTTAGAGGAAGGAACTTACATAATATACATTTTTATGCACGTTTCTGTCTGATATAAGGTTAATATATTTGCCCAAAGTTTAAGAGACAGTTTTAAGAAGGAGAAATTTGAAAGATTAGAAATATATATGACCGTTGACCTTTGAAAATTTATAGGATCATCCAAAGAGTGGAAGAGAGAGAAGTTTGAGTCAAACACTATAAACCAATATTTAAGGAATTGCAAAGTATATTTCCTACAGAGAAGGTGTCAGAGTACAGTGAAGGAAATGACTTAGGATGCAGGTAGTAATTGATAAATCTCTGAAGAATTTACTTGAATTAAAAATACATATTTCTTGTTGACTTTGGATAGAGGATTTTTTTAATTGACAAGCTTGTAAATAAACTTTAACGTATTCAGAAGTAAGTGAATGCTGAGAAGTGACATATTTGTTGCTTTGAGTGAAAGGACTGGGAAGGTTCTACACACCTGTCCTTATTGGTGTGTCCAACAATATGAGACCCACCTGTTACAGGTGGTCAGTTGGCCCTATGCTCTAACAGAGGCACATGGAAGAAAGAATTGCAAATTAAGTGTGCCAGAGAGCTACAAAATCATACTTTTAACAAAGGTGTTTAACCCAGTATGGTAAGCCTATTTGTCTCTGAAAGAGAAATAAGAGAGCATGATGGGTGTATGATAACATGGTGACAATGTTTTAACATTTGATGAAGTAAAGCATCTTCTATTTGCCTGTGGCTACACTATTAAATCATCGCACCTTGCTGCCCCATTTCCTCACATGTGTCCTGACCTGGTGGGTTAGAAAAATTCACTCATTCATGTGTTTATAGAGTTGTCATTGTGTACTCACTCTGCTGCGGAAACAATGACCTGAGTTAAGGAAGCGCAGCTGAAAAGATTTGTGATCTCTACCTTTGTGAATCAGCTGAATCCCTCAAATACTTGCCACATCACTAGTCTGTGCTCCCAGAATGGAGAATGAAGAGGCTAAACACACCTGCATGCTTCCAATACAAGACTTCAGCAAGTAATATCAGAAATAATATATGCTAAACAGCATCTTTTCCATAAAATGTATCCACTAGTTTTAGAATGCTGTTTTTTTCTTGAAATCCACGTGCTCAAGAAAGTATATGAAGTGTGTGATAGCCAAACTAATAGCCTCTCTTTCCACAATCCAGTTCAGAACATCTTGGCAGCATTTAAAATTCTAAAAGTGCCCTGATTTTTGTTGTTCCTCAACATTCATGCTCATCTTTATTTTTAGCATATGTTGTTATCCTAGTCAACAAGATAATCAAAATGCTTTATGGTATTTAGTAAAAGATGCAGCGTGCGTTTGTGCCACAAGTAGAACAGACTGAGCAGGACAAATGCCTCTTGTGTTATGTCCGTGTCACTTTGTTTGCTCATTTTTTATCATGTCAAATAACCTGACATCAATTGAGTCTTTCAAACCGTGACACACACACACACACACACACACACACACACAGAAGTCTTTGATGAGACAGAGTGAATGGATCTGAGGGAAAGAGGTTGAGCTCACAATAGGCAAGAAGGAGGACACACAGTGTGGAAGCAAGAGCATTCAGTTGATACTGAATGACAAACTTTTTATGTTATTGTTGATTAATGAGTAAACTTTCAAAAGCTTTTTTTGTTCCTTGTAATATGTCTAGTTTTATACTGAAATTTAGATCTATTATCCAGTAATTCCAATAATTACTTTCTAAGCATTTAGCAATTCATCACAATGTTCTATGTGTTCTCTCCTAAATTCACTCATTATGAGTCTGATTTTGCTTAATTTATCCTCTAACATTTCATTAAAATAAATTAAATTACTATGTTCTCATTAAAATGAAATGAGAAATGTTATCATGAGATTTATAAAAGAACATTTTCTAATTTCTGGAACAGTTTTATTTATTAATATTTCCATGCCATTTTCCTTAATGCTATTATTTTTACTAAAAGTATGTATCTGTTTTTTCATTACTTCATAATATCTTATCATATATAGTTATAAAAATGCACTTACCACTCAAGTTTCACTTTCTTTTAATGTTTTTCATCAGACATTCAACTCTAAAAATTCAAAATAGGCTCTTTGATCAACAGAAAACAATAATGCAATCTATCATGTTTATTAAAGAAACTCTCTCTTGGTTTAATTTGATCATATCCTTAGCATTAGATTCACATCCTAATTCATTCATTGCACATGTTCTAAAAACTAGAGGAAAAGTGCATCTCCTGTTAGGATTTTAAGGAGTTGTAATCACTTCCAAAGTATAAAAAGTATTATGTGTGTATAGGTATGAATAGGTAACAAAGCCTCAGCAACGTAAAAGCGTTATATTTAAAAACAGGAAGAGATTGAAAGCAAAAAAATTCTATTTTACTAAAATACAGTCATTTCAGACTGACCACTATTACCTTGTTTCATCTTTTATGTAAAAAAGAATTGGGGATGGATTTGGGGAATAGTAAGAGAAGATACACCAATGAAAATTGAATCAGAAATAAATGTAAACTTTTTTAGATAAGGAAGAGTAATAACATACATGAGACTTTTATTCCATACTTTTTACTTGGTTTAAGGAAAATTTACTTAAGATAATTTTAGAGACAGTACTTCTTTGACTAATTTTAATGTCCAGTGTATTCAAATAATTTTTGCATAATATTTTATGAAAGACATCTTAAAGTAATCTGTGCAACCTCTCTCCTTAATAATTTTACTTTTTTATTTTTTTAACTTATTTTTTATTTTTTAAAGTTTATTTGTTTTGAGAGAGAGAGAGAGAGAGAGAGAGAGAGAGAGAGAGAGAGAATGAGTGGGATAGAGGAGAGAGAGGAAGAGAGAATCCCAAGCAGGCTCTGCACTGTCAGCACAGAGCCCAACAACATGGGGCTCGAACTCACAAACCATGAGATCATGACCTGAGCTGAAATTAAGAGTCAGAGGTTTAACCAACTGAGCCATCCAGACGCCCTAGTGACTTTACTTTTAAAGTCTGATTTGTATTATAATGGTTGATGGTGTTCTTTGAATTCCATCAACCATACTCTTTAATATTAGTATATTTTGATAAAAAGTCACTAGATGCATTTAGATATCTGTTAATTTTATCACAGACTACACTGTTGGACAAACTTCATATTTTGCTGACTACTTTTCCACTGCAGTATTCATTTGTCATTGGGAATATGTATAATTTTACATGGTGCTATACTGATTTCATTTTTTCTAACTCATCTTAGCAAGTTTAATAGCCCTCATACTATCTATTTCAGGGGAGTAAAATGCTGTTTTAAGATAAGTCACTTGTGGTTAACTGCTTTTAAATAAGTGATTAGTCAATTCTAGATTCAAATTCAAATGTTCTAACAGTAAACTTTCTATTTTGGATATTCTGACTCCTTCCCTTCTTCTAATTTTACTTATGTCATAGGCAGTCTAAACTTGAGAATGTCTACTTGATACCATTGTATTGAAAAAAATACTTGTCTGGCTTTTTACTGACTTTACTGACTTCTGATCTAAGTGTCATCCATAATGCCTATTCTCAGGTTCCTATTTTATTTATTCTACTTTATTGAAAGCCACCCCAACCCAATTTTCTTGTGTACCTTACTTTAAAAATTCTTGTGTATCAACAGATGGCTATAAATGTAAAATATACCAACTCACATTAATGCTAAATCTTTTTTTTTAAGTTTTAATTAATTTTTGGCAGAGAGAGCATGAGTTGGGGAGGGACAGTGAGAGGGAGACACAGAATCTGAAGCAGGCTCCAGGTTCTGAGCTGTCAGCACAGAGCCTGATGAGGGGCTCAAACTCACGGACTGCGAGATGATGACCTGAGCCGAAGTCAGACGCTCAACCGACTGAACCACCCAGGTGCCCCAATGCTAAATCTTTTTAATGACTTACCATTGCATCAAAAATAAAAGCCCTTACTATGGTCTGCAAAGCATTTTAATGAAATGTCCCTGCTTTTGCCAATATTCTGCCTTTCTCCCTCTGATTTAATCTTCTATTTTTAGTTATACTGGTTTTCTTTAAAATCCTTAAACAGATGTCAATCTTTGAGTCTCTAGACATTATTTCTTTTTCAAATGCCTTTTCACCTACACTTCAACAATATTCTCCATGTAGACCTCAGAGCAAATATCAGTTTTTCAGGCCAGTGTCTCTGGCCTTATCTGTAATAAATATGTATTTTCCCATTATTTTCTGCATCCTCCCATTTCTTATTATGTTAAAATAATTTATTACAGCCACTACTTATTTTACTCATGGTCCATGTATTTGCCATCTTCAACATCTTTTCTAGAATGTATGCTCAGTGTGAAAGTGTTTATTATTGCATTTCCATCAGCTCTGACATGTCTAGCATTCATCAGAAAGCCAGTATTTGTTGAATGAAAGAAAAATAATTTATATTCCATGAACAAAGTAAAAGAAAGTTTCAGCAGCTGAAAATAAGAAGAGAGAGGGGTTGGGAACTACTGGAAAAGTTGTAAGTCGGAAAAATGTTTAAGGATGGCATGACATGTTTTTATACATTCAAATACTGTAGTTCTTATTTAATAAGAAATGGGAGGATGTAGAGAATAAAGATTTTAGAATACTGAGGTTTGAGTGTGATATGTTCGCAATAGACCTTTAAGAATCTTAGCACTGTGATTATTTTCAGTGAACAATTTCTGGGTGTTTTGTTTTTGTTTTTAGTAGATGTAGTGTAGAATAAAAGATCATATGAAATAATCATGCATCAATATTAAGAAAGTTAAGTAATAGATATATTTTTTCACTCTATCAAAGTGTTCTCAGTACTTTTTATGAGCCATGTCTTCTGCTAGGTTTGGAGAAACTAAAACAAAAGGAACTAAGGTATCCCATATAGAAATTTCAAGTATATTAGGGGAAACTTTGTGCAATCAACATTTTATAGTTGTCTATATCCATATCTGAAACCGATATTTTAATGTAGAAAGTTGGTGGCCACATTTGGTGGCCAACCCAATAGTCATTTCTATCTGTTTCCATAGGAACAGAACTCGAGATTGGTTCATGTTTGGTGCTCCAAGAGAATGTCATTTCTCCCATCTCTAGTGCACAGCTTACTCTTCTTTGATAGAAGTAAATTCAATGGTATATGTATGATGCACACCTATGGTAAAATGACACAGGAAGATGATGCTGTGGGACATCCAGAAAAGGTTTTAAGTATATAATACAGATAAAGAAAAAAATACCTTTTTTCATGTCTTTGGGACCAAACAAACTTAAAGCTGTGGCAGCCATTTTAAATACAGAGAGAGAAATTTGAGGACAAAAGTCAAGATTCTGAGAACAGAAGAGTGGACTGATGAAACGTTGCCTAATTTCAAAAATTTGTAATAAATAAATATACTTTGTGCTCATTATCTAAGTGCATGTATTTAAGTGTTGGTTATTTTCAGACAAAGTATCTTGACTGATAAGTATAGTGTGCAAGCACTCTTTCTTCTCCCAAAATGTTAATAGCATTAGGTATTGCTTCCAATTCTACAAGTTCTATCAATAACTCTGGGATTTAGAGACATGAAAACAGTAACTCCTTTTTCAGAGACATTTTCAATGCTTAGTTTAAGCACCAGCTGACCAACATAATGGGTAAATTATACCCCATGGAACTTCTGATTCAAAATAATTATAGTTTTCTAGGTCAAACGAGAGGTAACCATTACCTCTCACTTCCCCCAAATTTAATTGGAAATATGAACATTTAATGCTGTTAATTATAATGACTAGGTTAAAATTCTCTAGTTTGTATTAATATCTTTTAGCCTAAAATTTGACCTTTTATTAATTTCTTCTCTCATGAGCTAATAAGTACATTGAATTCACACAGTTTGCAAAATGCTTGAATGTTCAAAGCCATGGTTTTTTTTAAGTTTATTTTTTTATTTTGACAGACAGAGAGAGACAGAGACAGAGACAGAGAGACAGAGAGGAGCAGGGGAGGGGCAAAGAGAGAGGGAGAGAGAATCCCAAGCAGGCTCCACTGACAGCACAGAGCTCAGCTGACATGGGGCTTGATCCCACAAATTGCGAGATCATGACTTGAGCTGAAACCAAGAGTCAGACACTTAACTGAGCCACCCAGGTGCCCCTAAAGGCATGTTTTTTTTTAAAAAAATACGTTAATATGAATGTACATTTTTACATTGTAAATTCAAAGTGATAACATGCAGCTCATCATAAATCTGAGAAATATGGCAAGTAGACTTACATGTGATCAAGAATATCTTCACCTTGATGTCACAAAAGTGCTTTCATCTAAAAATTCTTTGTTCCACAAATCCCATTTCTCTTTCTTTGTTCTTTGCCCTTGTGAATAACATCTCCATTTGCCCAGTCATCAGCTCCAGAAAAGGAAAAGTGAATCCAAATATGATTTACTCTGTCAGTCACAAACCCCCTAATGAATCAGTCAAGTTCAACACGTCTTACCTTCTTTCTTACATCCTTCCTCCCTTTCTCTTCCCATGAAAGCAGTTACTTCATGTATATATTACTTCTCATGTGTATTATTGCAATAGCCTCCCAAATTGTCTCCCTATTTCCAGTGTATTTTTTCTCAAGCCTATCTCCTAAATAATGCTGTATGATTCTTCTAAAATGTTAATTTGACCATGACACTCTTTTGCTTAAAATACACTAATAACTTTGGGAATAAATTTTGAATACCTTATCTTAGCAATTGTTTTCAGAGTCTGGTCTTTAGCTACATTTTGCCCTGTTCTTCTACATTGCACTTCAGTGATAGGCAACTGCTGAACTCCCAACCTTCATTAGGATATTTTATATTATCAAGAATTTGTCATTCTGTTTTCTCTGCTCTGAATGATTTTCTATCCTATGTAAATAGCTGTCTCCTTCTGATACTTCATGACTGAGTTCCAAAAAACTGTTTCTGTGAACTTTTCCCTGACCTCTCAATAGGGTAGCATATTTATTGTATGTTACCATAACAACTTGTGTGCATAATTCTTTACATTATTCAACTTTTATGCCTGCTGTCCAGCACAGTACTCAGAATATAGAAAGCATAAAATAAATGCATGTTGAATACATAACAATAGGGATGAACTGTTTACTTCCTTGATTTATTCTTATCTTTTGTGTGTGTCATAGATGCTTCTATTTTAAAAAGCAGTTTACAGATCCTGCTTTCATACACCTGTCATTCAGATTTATTCATATGGGAATATATTTGCCAATCTGTGTTGAAGGTAAATACAGAATAAAACAAATGACGCTGCAAGTATGAAAATACACATTTTGCAATTTTGACTACTTTCAGACATACTTCATAGCTTTCCTTTTCTGTTATAAAAATTATTTCTATCTTTGTACAATGTCAAAATGTTTATTGTTTCTAAAAGCATAGTACATCTTCCTAATAAGCAAGTTATTCTTTACTGTGCACATATTTTAAATCAGTTTTAAATGTGTGTGAAAGAAATAGTTATGCTAAAACACTAGTTTTAAGAATATATTCATATTTCATATTTAGTATCAAAGGCCAATAAGAAAGAAGCTTATTATGTAACTTATGACCACATGTCTCCAGTCTTAATAAGATAAATGATGTACACATGAGGGAAATATTTTTTTCTTTTACTGTCAATTACTATCCTTGATCTAAAAATATAAGTTATGAAGAGAAAGCTTAAATTTTGATGGCTTAGATTTGTCCTCTAAATATTAACATGACAACTTATTACACCAAAATTAATTTCAAATAAATGCTTAAAACTACTGTGGAGAAAACATAATCTTACTAAGTCTATGAGGACTAATCCTTAACATATTTTCATCAATTTAGTATATATCCTATTCTCAGTGTTACTATAGATCACACAATTAATACATCCTTACCCTGAAGAGCTTTATATTTGCATTTTCTTATTAATAATCAGGATCTATTCTTTTCATCATATTTCTTAATGATAAGCATACATTCTCAAATTTGTATATGGTGGAAAATAAAGTTGATTAGAATCTATAATCCTTTTCTATATGAAAATGAAATTTCATATTTATAAAATAAATATCATGAACAAAAGTACTTAAGTACAAAAGTACTTCTGCAGTTTCAACATGACAAGTGAAAATTGATAGAATTCAGGAGCGAAATATAATTTATACATGACATGAAAAAAATAGAAAGGTCATAGTAGAATAGCAATTTGCTTGCAACACAGTAAAGAAAAAAATGTAATATTGTAGAAGAAGATTATCGTTTTATAGTCATGAAAAAAATGACCTTTGTGACATTTCAAAGATTTGACACTAATCTTCCTGAATCATTCTTCATTAGTCAAAAGCATACAAATGTGCTTCATCTGGGCTTTAGTAACATTCTTTTTTTTTTTTTTCCAACGTTTATTTATTTTTGGGACAGAGAGAGAGAGAGCATGAACGGGGGAGGGGCAGAGAGAGAGGGAGACACAGAATCGGAAACAGGCTCCAGGCTCTGAGCCATCAGCCCAGAGCCCGAGGCGGGGCTCGAACTCACGGACCGTGAGATCGTGACCTGGCTGAAGTCGGACGCTTAACCGACTGCGCCACCCAGGCGCCCCTGGGCTTTAGTAACATTCTTTAAAAATGCACTTGAGCATATGGACACCAAAAAGTTTATAGTAGTAGTCAATAGAATTGTGAAGAATGAAAAATAGGAGTTAGCATAGAATTAAAAAAAAATAAAATATTGTGTGTGGGTTTTTGGTTTGTGTGTTTCTTGTAAATATGAGCTTTCACCATAGCTACTCTCCATTTTCATGTAAACAAACAATAGAGAATTAAAGAAGGAAATAATTTGGCTGGACATCATACAGATTGTTATTTTCATTTCTACATTATAAAAATGTTAGAAAGAAGAAGAGAAGTTATCAAAGATCTGTTTCTGATAACCTGCAGGGAAAATACATATATTTCTTTTGGATGACCTTCCTTATTTAAAAGAGAGACGTATCTTTCATTAAAAAACACATACAAATTGATTTTCAGTCATGTGTTGACAAGTCTCTTAGGCTATAGAAATAAAAAGACATGGTTTCTGATGTTAAGATGATTACGATTTATTGAAATATTACAATACAGGATAATAGTTGGTTTAATGACCATGTGTCTAAAAATGTCTTGAAAGAACAGAAGCCTCTAAATCTCATTGAACTCTTTAGAAAAGGCCTTGCAAATGGAAAAGGCCTTGCAAACGAGATGAAGCTTCAGCCAACTTTAAAGAAGCACAGAAATGATCTATGAGAAAGGAAATCGTTGTGGAGCAAGTGACTACTGCTACATGCAAAATTAACAGTTGGTTTTGGCACCTTTAAAGATTGTTTGCAGTATTTTATTATGGTGGCACTCGGAATGCAAATGGCAGGTAGTAATAAAGAGGCTGGAAAGCTTGAATTGGGCCACATCTGGAATAGGCAGTTACACAATTCAGGACACTTTGGATTTTATCCAATAATGTTTAGGAGCCATTAGCTTGTTTTAGACCATGATATTACATGGAAGTTTTTGCCATCCAGAAACATAACTTTGACCTTGGGACACATGAAATGAAAAGGATGTAGGGGCAGAGGAACAATGAAGAAGCTATTGTAGTAAAACTAGTGAAGGAATTAACTGATGGTTGAATCTAAGATAACAGGGTCATAAATAAAAATAGAAGAGGGCACTAGGGAGAGTTAAGAAGTAGATTTTACCATTTTACTCAAAAGATTACTAAAAGATAAAAGTTATATTAAAATACTATAATATAGAGACTATATTCTAAATTATCTATAGTGTCTAGATTACATGCTATAATTGGAGAAGGGACTATGATTGGAAAATATGGAAGACTGGGGGTGGCAATGTTAAACTACATCAGCCCTGAGATGTTAGAACACAATGACTGTTAAATTCCTGCACGCTTTTGTGTTCTGGAAAATGGCTTACTGCAAAGAACCACCAATTTCTCTGTGGTTTAGATAAGACTAATGGATGTCCCCTGCCCTGCCCTTTATTTACTTATGACAAGACCAGATACAGGCCCTTCAAATTCCCATTCTTTGCCTCATAAATTGTTAACTGAACTTTTTGTCTTTACCGATCCATCGGGAAAAATTGTTCACTAATATGATTTGACCAAACTTTAGTCAGACTTCTCTTCTTCCAGGCCCCTCAACTTTGGCCCACACTCAGTCTGAGCAAAGAGGAAACGTAGAACATGGCCCCTTCCTAGAAGAGGCAGACACAAAGAAAGACATCTGTTGATCTTTGTCTGAGACAGGTTCTTTCTAGCCTTGTTCACTGCTCCCTATAAAAGAAGAACCCTGGGGCACCTGGGTGGCTCAGTTGGTTTAGCATCGGCTTCGGCTCAGGTCATTATTTCACAGTTTGTGGTTTCAAGCCCCACGATGGGCTCTGTACTGACAGCTCAGAGCCTGGAGCCTGCTTCAGATTCTGTGTCTCCCTCTCTCTATATCCCTTGCCTGCTCTCTCTCTCTCTCTCTCTCTCTCTCTCTCTCTCTCTCTCTCTCTCAAAAATAATCAATAAATAATTTAAAAAAAAGAACGTTTCCTGCTTGACCTTTGAGATAATTGTAGAACTCATGGTCAGATTGCATAGCATCTCTCTCCTTTTTGCAATAATCCTGCAATCTTGCAATAGTAAGGTCTCTCCTTACCTAAGTCTGGATTTTTTTTTTTTGACATAAGAAAAATAGAGAATTCTTATTGGGGAATTTATGTCTATAAATTAACTTTATGTATAATTTATTCCCCATTAGGAGTATCATTATTAACATCTTAAGTTAACATTATGGAGATAGGGAAAGCAAAGAAACACTCATCTATAAATAGGGTTTTAATTGTACTATATTAGATACAATTGAATATATGGACAATCATTTTAAATGTCAGTGTAAACATATATGGCCAAAGAACCTAACAAGATTATTTCTTGGACATACCCAGTTGTTTCTGAGTCATCTCCTGATTTAGATTCAGATTCAAATGGTAGAAACAGATTCAACAAGGTGATAACTCTCTTTTCTTCCCTGGGGCAAAATCCATTTAGCCTGGCCTGACTACCTAACCAGGTGTGAATCCTCACTGAGGTGCAAATTCATTTCTGTACAGTAGAATGGCTACCAACTCACCCCTGGGTAAGCAGCAACTGATCAAGAGTAAACTGTTTGAATTCAGGTTTTAAAACACATAATTTAAAAATTTTCAGAAATAAAGAAATATAGCTGGCATAACTTGCAGGTTATGTTTTCTGTGGGAAATATGTGTTTTATTATGACTTGACCTAAGAGGAGGTGTGACCATGCAATATGGAGGTACTTGAATATTGTGGTCTGTCAGACCCCTCGGTTTCAATGAAATCCTCTAAAATATCATAGCTGAAGCAGCTTCACTCCTCCATTATAGAGTTTTCCCTTTAAATTGTTACCTTCCTAGGGATTACTTTTACACGAGGTGATTGCAAAGGAATATTTCATTATTGGACAATATATATATTTTGACACTTCAAATGGTTTTCACTGGCTTCTAAGGGGCCTCTTGCCATAAAATCTGTCTTGTTTGGAGTGATAAGCATCTGTGAACTCTATGTCATTGTTTGGTACACTACTTTATTGCACATAATTGTCAACATATATGATGAAGTAGCTTTGAAAGTACAGAGGTCCATCATGTTTCATTGTGCGGTACAAGAATATGGCAGCTGCAATATAGAGATGTAGGGGAAGGTCACTAGTATATTTAGAATGGAATCATAAAGTGGTTAATTATTACAATTATTTAATATGTAGAATTCATAATAGTTTTTGTTTAACAGCTCCCAAAACTGGAAATAAAAAGATTAAAACTGTTTAAGTGACTCATGTTCTCAATAATTGTGTGTTCTAAAATATTTCCCATGGTTAAGTAAAAAGTATTTTCCTACTAAAATGAATTTCAAATTTTCACCTAAACTCATGTTAATGAAATGACTTTGAATTCAGCATCTATTAAAAGATTAGCTTAGAAAATTGTCTAAAAATTGGAATATAGATATTGTTCCTTTTAAATGAAGGCACTAAGAAAGAGTTGCCAATAGTTATATAGTCCTGAGCTTTTTATCTTCTCATTCAACATGCAGTTAGTTTCTTTCAATAATTGTACCAGATCTCATCAGCAACATCATATAATTGGTGACATAATGATAATTAATCCTTTTTAAGTTATGTGTGTTAGAAAATGTATTACACAGCTGTGTGAGAAATAGTTTCAGCACAGAATAATCTCTAGTTTATGTGGGAAATAAAGCAGCTAAAAGCTAAAAACTTGATCTGCTGGAGGTGGATATTAAAAGATGAAACAGTAAAAATAACAGCAGGAAGAATAGGAACCAAAGACTAACTCCAATTCACAAGATCTAGCAGGTTTATTCTGTTAAATGATCACAGATGTCCATTTTTGGCACTTGGGTCAGTGTTTATGAAAATCCTTCTCATAAAGCCAGAAGTTATTTTTCACTCTTAGGGGCTATATTTGATAAAAAATATTAATAATATCTATATAATAAAAGACATTAAGGCATGAGATGTAATGGACAGTCTTGAAAGTGATGATCATACTTAATTCTCATAGGATCACATTAGATAAAATATTAACATTTTCTGCATTTTGCAGATGAAGAGTCAAGACTCAATTAGGTTAAACAAATTTTCCAAGTTAATAAGTTAATAAATATAGGAACTATTGACCTTAAAAATAAAACTGGCAGTTATTTTACCAGCAAAAATGGGTTTACTCAGGAGAAGCATAGAATTGTGATCTAGGATAATCAAGCTATGGGGAAAAAACCATAGGCAAATCTGCAAAACAAAGGAGAGGAACATTCTTTTATAGAGGAAAAGGGAAAGTTGGGAAGACTGTTATAAACAAATAAGTCCATTGGAGTGAACTGGGAGTTCCTAGTATGGTTACTTCTCATTGGCTGAGTTGTGATGGTCTCTTATAGGCTAGGCAATCACTAGGGGAGGAGGAAAGCCTTTCTTTCTCCTGCAGGGGTGACAAAGTAGTACGGATGTGGAAGGTCCATCTCTTCGTATTGGATATACAATTGACAGCGTGGCTGGACATGAGAGATCCCCCTGCTGAACCTCTGACCTCTGTTTTAGTGAGGTTTCCTTTTATTAATTTTCACAGAACCAAGGTTGAGCAAAGTTATCATGACTATTATTGCAGACTTCTATCAACTACACTGTGGTTCTTTTTGCTAGAGTGCAGAAATCCAATACCCATGCTTATCATGCATATCCACTTTATATGGAGAAAATACCTACTCTTTCAGTTAGAAATTTTAAAATGAAATTTTCTATTTGTCAGAGTAATCAATTGGTTTGGAACTGGTGTACCCTTGAGAAAGTTTTATGGGTATAATAAGCTTATTATAAAGTTTGATAAGGAAATATTTTGAAAAAATAAAAAATGAAGACTTTTCCTATTAGATACTAAACCATTAGAGATATCTAAGGTAAGTAATATACTGTGGTAATAGTTTATCCTAGAAATTGGTCCCATAGATTGATCAAAAGAGTACTGTAAGATCTTAGAAATTACTTATATATAGTTGAGTCTTTTTGGAAGGTGTTTTGTCAGGGTATATCAAAACTTAAACATTATCTTGATCTCAGAACACTCTTCAGAAATACACAAGTAGGCAAGTATAAATATAACTGTACACATCACTGCAGTAATTTCAAGAGAGAGAAACTAAGGGCTTTTTAAATGTCTGTCATCTGAGGAATCCTTAAATCATAATAATCCCAGGCTATGAAAAATACATAATATTTATCAACATGAGATATATATGTGTATTGTGAAATAGAGTGTTCATGGTATATTATAAGTGAAAAGATAACGCATAGTATTGAGTGCAGTGTCTTCTAATTAACTGTGTCTCTGTTTATACTTCAGACATTGCAAAAGGTCCAAAAAATTGTACTAAATTGTCAACAGTATTTCTTTGAGGCCCTGGAGTGTAATATTAGTCAGGGGAGGGAAACCCTCTTACTTTATGTACTTCAATAATTTTAATTTTTTGTAACCATACATTAATTTTAAACAATTCAAATTAAAAGCTGTTAATATTTTTCTGTACCTTATATTCCTGATGATTTATTATTATAAAATCTATATTTTTTCCTTAATATTATTCCCTTCAGTATCTAGGAAAATATTTATCATATCATTGGGAATATAAAGAATTCTAAATAAATGTTCTTTGAACTCTCTAGCAGTGATGACCTTGCAGCTTTTGCACGCTTCAAGACAGTTTACAGTGATACTATTTTATCACAATTTACTCCCTCCCCTTTAAAAGAACAATGAGGGCCTTGGAGCTAATTGTTATTTCAGGAATTGACATTTGTAGTACTCAGTAAACATTTCCTACTTCTAGACTTGTTAAAACTTATCTCCGTGGCTTTAGATAAGCTGTAATTACACACCTTTATATTTTACTGAATAACAAAATTTCACATATCTATAATTAGATACATATACATAAATAGGTGGATAGGTAATAAATACTCATTAACTCTGCTTCCACAGCAATATGTAAAATCAGTGTCATTACTTTATAGCCATACTTCTTAAACTATCATGTAGAGTTGGAATGTAGCCTCTATTTGTACTTCATTTATATTGTATAAATTACATAATTATTTACATAGTTCATAATATGTCTAAGATATCATCCCCTAGTCAACTCACAAATAGATTACCTGTGTCCTGTTGTGGTATATACAATGGAATACTTCTTGGCAATGAGAAGGAATGAAATCATGCCATTTGTAGCAACGTGGATGGAACTGGAAGGTATTATGCTTAGTGAAGTAAGTCAGAGAAGGAGAGATATCATGTGTTTTCACTCTTATGTGGATCTTGAGAAACTTAACAGAAGTCCATGGGGGAAGGGAAGGGAGGAAAATAGTTACAAACAGAGAGGGAGGGAGGCAAACCACAAGTGACACTTAAATACAGAGAACAAAATTCAGCACCCTTTCTTAATAAAAACCCTTGAGAAAGTCAGGATAGAAGGAACATACTTAAACATCATAAAAGCCATTTATGAAAAGCTCCACAGCTAACATCATCCTCAATGGGGAAAAACTGAGAGCTTTTTCCCTGAGATCAGGAACACGACAGGGATGCCCACTCTCACTGCTGTTGTTTAACATAGTGTTGGAAGTTCTAGCATCACCAATCAGACAACAAAAGGAAATCAAAGGCATGAAAATTGGCAAAGATGAAGTCAAGCTTTCACTTTTTGCAGATGACATGATACTATACATGGAAAATCCGATACACTCTACCAACAGTCTGCCAGAACTGATACATTAATTCAGCAAAGTTGCAGGATACAAAATCAATGTACAGAAATCAGTTGCATTCTTACACACTAACAATGAAGCAACAGAAAGACAAATAAAGAAACTGATCCCATTCACAATTGCACCAAGAAGCATAAAATACCTAGGAATAAATCTAACCAAAGATGTAAAAGATCTGTGAAAACTATAGAAAGCTTATGAAGGTAATTGAAGAAGATATAAAGAAATGGAAAGACATTCCCTGCTCATGGATTGGAAGAATAAATATTGTCAAAATGTCAATACTACCCAAAGCTATCTACACATTCAATGCAATCCCAATCAAAATTGCACCAGCATTCTTCTCGAAACTAGAACAAGCAATCCTAAAATTCATATGGAACCACATAAGGCCCTGAATAGCCAAAGTAATTTTGAAGAAGAAGACCAAAGCAGGAGGCATCACAATCCCAGACTTTAGTCTCTACTACAAAGCTGTCATCATCAAGACAGCATGGTATTGGCACCAAAACAGACACATAGACCAATGGAATAGAATAGAAACCCCAGAACTAGACCCACAAACGTATGGCCAGTAATCTTTGACAAAGCAGGAAAGAACATCCAATGGAAAAAAGACAGTCTCTTTAACAAATGGTGCTGGGAGACCTGGACAGCAACATGCAGAAGGTTGAAACTAGACCACTTTCTCACACCATTCACAAAAATAAACTCAAAATGGATAAACGACCTGAATGTGAGACAGGAAACCATCAAAACCCGAGAGGAGAAAGCAGGAAAAGACGTCTCTGACCTCAGCCATAGCAATCTCTTACTCGACACATCCCCAAAGGCAAGGGAATTAAAAGCAAAAATGAATTACTGGGACCTTATGAAGATAAAAACTTCTGCACAGCAAAGGAAACAACCAACAAAACTAAAAGGCAACCAACGGAATGGGAAAAGATATTTGCAAATGACATATCGGACAAAGGGCTAGTATCCAAAATCTATAAAGAGCTCACCAAACTCCCAGTGAAGAAATGGGCAGAAAAACAAATAACCCAATGAAGAAATGGGCAGAAAACATGAATAGACACTTCTCTAAAGAAGACATCCGGATGGCCAATAGGCACATGAAAAGATGTTCAGCGTCGCTCCTTATCAGGGAAATACAAATCAAAACCACACTCAGATATCACCTCATGCCAGTCAGAGTGGCCAAAATGAACAAATCAGGAGACTATAGATGCTGGAGAGGATGTGGAGAAACGGGAACCCTCTTGCACTGTTGGTGGGAATGCAAATTGGTGCAGCCGCTCTGGAAAGCAGTGTGAAGGTTCCTCAGAAAATTAAAAATAGACCTACCCTATGACCCAGCAATAGCACTGCTAGGAATTTACCCAAGGGATACAGGAGTACTGATGCATAGGGGCACTTGTACCCCAATGTTTATAGCAGCACTCTCAACAATAGCCAAATTATGGAAAGAGCCTAAATGTCCATCAACTGATGAATGGATAAAGAAATTGTGGTTTATATACACAATGGAGTACTACATGGCAATGAGAAAGAATGAAATATGGCCCTTTGTAGCAATGTGGATGGAAGTGGATAGTGTGATGCTAAGTGAAATAAGCCATACAGAGAAAGACAGATACCATGTGTTTTCACTCTTATGTGGATCCTGAGAAACTTAACAGAAACCCATGGGGGAGGGGAAGGAAAAAAAAAAAAAGAGGTTAGAGTGGGAGAGAGCCAAAGCATAAGAGACTCTTAAAAACTGAGAACAAACTGTGGGTTGATGGGGGGTGGGAGGGAGGGGAGGGTGGGTGATGGTTATTGAGGAGGGCACCTTTTGGGATGAGCACTGGGTGTTGTATGGAAAACAATTTGACAATAAATTTCATATATTGGATAAAAAAAAGAAAAATAAAAAATAAGTAAAAATAAGAAGAGAAAGGGAAAAAAATAAATACAGAGAACAAACTGAGGATGGATGGGGTGAGTGGGGGAGAGGGAAAATGGGTGATGGGCATTGAGGAAGGCACTTGTTGGGATGAGCACTGGGTGTGGTATGTAAGCCAATTTGACAATAAATTATAAAAAAAACTTTCAACATTGTATAATAGAAATTTTTCTGTTTACCATAACATAACAAGATTGCATTTCAAGATGTGTTAACACACAATAAACCTTAAAAGCAGACCTATGTATCAAAATCTTGGGATGATTACTAATGGCTACTCAGGGTGCAGATAGGTATTGTTACTTCAAAACTTATTGAATATAAGAATAATATATTTTGCTGATTTGAAGAAAATATACCCATGTTCAGAAGATGTCTCATGTGCCATTATTTACAACTTTGAAGTGAAATTTCAGACAAAGAAAGAGACGGAGATCATACATACATTTTTATCAGTTTAAGTTAGGTCATGCTGTTGTTATTATCAAACTCCAAATCTTAGCAGTATAACAGACTAAAGATTTATTTCTTAGCCAAGGCAATTCTGAGGTTAGCTGTACAGTGCTCATTCATCTTCAATCTCTGCCATCTGGAATCCATGGTCTTCAGGTTTTCAGCTGAGGAAGAGGCATAGAGGGGACAAATAAACTATTAACAGCCTCTGACCAGAAGTTGAAACATATCATTAGGCCCATAGTTCATTGGTCATCACAAGTCACATGATCACAGTCTTATTCTACGGGAGGCTGACAAATATAAACCTGGGTATTTGGTTAGCTTAACTGTGTTTGCCATACCATGACACTAAATGAGGAAACTGATAAATAACCTTAACATCTAAATTATAAACAAAGATTGCCAAATGTTTCCATGAATTAGAAAACGAAACAAAACATAGACAGTCCCTGTGTTAATAGAAGTTATAATTCTGTGGGCCAGATGGACAATTAGATAAGTAAATGCCATAAAGGTGAGGCACATATCATCAGAAGAGAAAAACAAAACTAGAATCTATGCTAGCCTTTTCATTGCTCTTCCAGCCTCTTGTTTTTCTTTGCTTCTGCCTGTATTCCCTTTCTTTTTGCCTGAAAAACTCTACTCTTTCTAATATAGATGATAAATCTCTAGGGTTTACTTATTTTGCAAGTTTTTAATTTCAACTTCATTTTTATAACCACTATCACTGGATAGACAATTCTGTTACAACAATTTTTCTCTCACATCTTTCAGTAGTTCATTTTTACATCTTCTGGTTTTCCTTGACTGTTGAAATGTTGGTTGTTAAGTCTTACTACTGTTTCTTTGCAAGTAATGTATGCTTTTTTTTTTTTTCTCTGCTTTCAGGCTTTCTACTTTCTTTGTTTTCAGTAGTTTTACTCTAGTATGCATATGTGCACGCACCTTTTCATTCCTCTCTCTCTTTCTCCTTATTTTTTTTTTTCCTTTTTTAAAAAATGAAAGGACATCTCCATGGCTCAGTCAGTTGAGCATCCGACTTCAGCTCAGGTCCCTATCTCGCTGTTCATGGGTTCGAGCCCACATTGGGCTCACTGCTGTCAGCACGGAGTCCTCTTTGGATCCTCTGTCCCCTTCTCTCTGCCCCTCCCCAGCTCGCTCTCTCTCTCTCTCTCTCTCTCTCTCTCTCTCTCTGTCAAAAGTAAAAAAACATTTAAAAAAATGAAATAAAAATAAATAAAAATGGGTACTGTGTGGAGTTGGCAAGGCTCTTGAAATTTTGGTTTGGTATCTTTCGTCATGTTTTATAAACAGTTATCTTGTGAAACACTACTTTTGCCTTATCTCTCATTTCTCCTTTCAAGATTCAAATTACATATATGCTAGACTTTTGTGCTGAATAAATGCCACTAATAGTATGTTCTCTATTTTCCATTTTCATTTCTTTCCTTTAGATATTTTCTATTTAACTGTCTTCCACTTATCACTCCTCTTTTTTTCATCAATAACCTGCTGTTAAACTAATCATTTGGGTTGTCGAATTCAGTTGTATATTTTAGTCTTAAGACTATCCATTTCATTCTTTTTCAGATTATTCTTTGATTAAAATCTCCACTTTTTCATTTATTATATCTCTTTTTTATTTTGTTAATCATGTTAATCATATTGTAAAACTCCTATTATCAATTAAATGCTTGATTTTCAAGTATTTAATCATGATTTTTCATATTCCTACTAATTTTTTATTGTATTATGTACTCAAAAAACTTAAGAGGCTCTTGATTTCACACACTTTTCTGCAGTTGGTTTATTGTTTTTTCCAGGTAGAGTGGCAGATAAACACCTTAATCCAATCAGACTGTGAAGTGATTAGTGTTTTGACAATTCAGATACCGCAGTTGGCCAAGTCTCCCAGACTTCATTTCTTTAAGATTTATAACTGCCATGACAACTTTTGTGTGTTCTTCTCAACATTTGAAAACCAAGTAGAATTTTTGAGCTTTGATTTTCAGTCTTCTGCCCTAACACATTCAGAATTTGGGAAATGTATTAGTGGGGAGATTGGCAGTACTGGTTTCCTCTGACCCTTTATCTCCTTTTCTCACCAGGAATGTGACATTCTTGTTACCTGTTTACCTACCTACCTACTTGCCTATCTATCTACCTATTACCTATTTATCATCTATCATTTTAGCCCTGTGAGACCACCCAAAGTTTATCTAGTTTGTATGCACTATGAGATTGCTCTTCTGTCTGTGACACTTTACCTAAGTCTTCACAATTTTTGCCCCTTACACAAAATTAACAAATGCCCAGAGGGGAATAGGGAGACAGAGAGAGAAAATCATACTCTATTTATCTTTCTCTGGATTATCTCACTTAGCATGTACCTTCCAGTTCTGTCCATGTTATTGCAGATGGAAGGATATCATTCTTTCTCATGGCTGAATAATCTTCCATTGTTTGTAATATACCGCATCTTTTTATCTGTTCATCCAGTGGCGGGCACTTACTTTGTTCTGGTATCTTGGCTATTGTGAATGATGCTGTAATAAACGTAGGCATGCAGATATCTTTTCAATATCCTGTTTTCACTCACTTCAGATATATGCCCAGGGGAGAGATTGCTAGATCATATTGTAGTTCTATTTTTAATTTCTTGAGGATCCCCCTGCTGTTTTCCATAGGATGTATCCATTTATGTTCCCACCAAAAGGGCACAAGAGTTTCCTTTTCTCCACATTCTTGCCAAAATTTATCTCTTGTCTTTTTTTTTTTAAATGTTTACTTATCTTTATTTTGAGAGAGAGAGAGAGCGAGCGGGAGAGGAGCATAGAGAGACAGAGAGAGAGAATTCCAAGCAGGCTCCATGCTGTCAGGACAGAGCTAGACATGGAGCTTGGTCTCAGGATCATGAGATCATGACCTGAGCTGAAATCAAGAGTCAGATCCTTATCTGACTGAGCCACCCAGGTGCCCTATCTCTTGTTTTTGTGATGTTAGCCATTTTAACAGGTGTGAAGTGATGCCTCACTGTACTTTTGATTTGCATTTCCCCAATGATTAGTGATGTTGAACTTCTTTTCATGTGCCATTTGCATGTTTTATTTGGAAAAAGTGTCTATTCACTTCCTCTGCCAATTTTTTAATTAGATTGCTTTTTTTTTGTTTGTTATTGAGTTGTATGAGTTCTTCATATATATTGGATATTATCATCTTATTAGATACATAGTTTGCGGGGCACCTTGGTGGCTCAGTTGATTAAGCATCTGACTTGGGCTCCCGTCATGATCTTGTGGTTCGTGGGTTCAGGTCCTGCATTGGGCTCTGTGCTGACAGCTCAGAGCCTGGAACCTGCTTCAGATTCTGTGTCTCCCTAACTCTCTGCCCCCCACCCCACCACTTGCTCTCTCTCTCAAAAATGAATAAACATTAAAAACATTAAAAATATATATATAGTTTGCAAATATTTTCTTTCATTGTGTAGGTTGCCTGCCTTTGTTTGTTTTTTTAATTATTTCTTTTGCTATGTAGTAGTTTTTTATTTTATTTTTTATTTTTTTGTTTTTAGGTTATTAATCCTCTCCTGAAAAATCTGCACAATCACCACAGTCATTGCAGAATCTTTTCTTTTTAAATTTTTTTTAACGTTTATTTATTTTTGAGACAGAGACAGACAGAGCATGAATGGGGGAGGGTCAGAGAGAGAGGGAGACACAGAATCCGAAACAGGCTCCAGGCTCTGAGCGGTCAGCACAGAGCCCGATGCGGGGCTCGAACTCACGGACCGCGAGATCATGACCTGAGCCGAAGTCGGACGCTTAACCGACTGAGCCACCCAGGCGCCCCAAGAATCTTTACTCCTTTTTGTCGGCATCAACATTGGCTTTTGCAGTCCCCCTGCCTTTCTACATTCTGTCCTTGGATTCCTTTTGCTGTTTTTCTGACAACTTTTTCTTCTCATACAGGCCATGTCTTGCAAGTCTGTGTTTGTGTTTGTTTTTCTTTGCATAGTCCCAGGAATCATAAATCATGGCAGAGCCAGTTGTCTTGCCACCACCAAAATGGGTTCTGAATCCACATGTAAAGATGACATCTTTATGGTGTGTGGTCTTGTACATTTTGGCTAATTTTTCCTGAATTTCTGTCTTAGGTACTGTTGCTTTCTGGGGTAAAGAACATCAATGCCCGTCTGTTTCCGCTGAAGTAGTCAGTGTTCATGAACTTACTGGTTTGGATAGTTATGTGTCATTCATGATGACGGCCGAGCCTATGCAGAAGCTTTTCATTTTGATGTAGTCCCACTTGTTTATTTTTTGCTTTGTTGCTTGTGCTTTTGGGATCATACCCCAAAAAAATATCATTGCCAAGGTCGGTGTCAATGAGGTTTCTTTTCTATGTTTTCTCTTAGAAGTTTTATGATTTTAGATAGTTTTTCTTGCTATTAGCATCTTAATGATTTAAATTCATCAGTGAGGAACTGGTTAGCTAATTTGTAATCTCTTCAATAGATGACCCCAAAGGGCTTATGTGACAGTTTCCCCAAGTTATATTATTAAGCCATGATATAAGGTTTCCATTGTATACAATTAGACCATTTTTGAAAAGATTAAATGTGTTGGCAGATGTGTGAAATTTTTTGAACATTCATATGAATATTCTTAATTCATAATGACTTTAGGAATGTGACTGGGGATGTATAGGCACACGGTAAAAATCAGGGAATATATTGTTATTGAGATGTCTATAAGTTTTATAAAGTTTAGAGTTATAGTTTATCGAAAATACCTTTCCATCACAAAGTGACCAAAATGTTTCACTTTTATATGCATATATCAGATAAAAAATGTTTGATTATGAAACTCTTTATTTAAAACTACTATTATCATTAATATGCATTTATTGAATTATAATGCATAAAACAAATAGCTGTCAAACATGTTTGAAGGATGGTATAGACCGTTTGTTAAGTCCCAAAGTATATTGTTGAAAAATGTGAACAAAAGAGTTTGCTTTTTGGCCAAATGTTAGTACAGTTTCAAAGATAAGTGTCAGTTTTAGTGAATTAAGAGGATAAGTATGAAGACTTCATTAAATATTACTGCTAGACTTACATGAAAAATTCATTTTAAATGCTGCTTAATTTTAAACATTTAAAAAATCATTTACACTAAGTTTAGGGACTAAGAAATTCATCCCTGATGGGCTGCAGCAACTATTTATGCAGTTAAGGCCTTTTAAAAAATAGAATTCACAGTAGATATTTGTTCTATCCAGTTGATAGGCTTCAGAAAGGACTAAATTACCATAAGTTGCACTTGTATTCTAGACCCTGCTTGCACTGGCTTCCCAGAGCAATTGTGCATCTCTTCCCAATGTCATATTCACTAATGACTCTTTGATAGCTTAAAATCAACTGAGGTGGAGGGACTTACACAAAATTTGATCATGCTAGAAATCAGGGCTCTCCCCATTGCTCCTTGAGAAGTTTCTTAAACATTTACTTGTCCACAACAGATTAAACTGTGATCAAGCATAGAATTTGGAATCACACACCACAGCTTTGGGTCCAAGTTTCACCACTTGGGAGCGGGGTTGCCTTTGCTAGATCAAAGTTGTCATTTCCTTAACAGGAATAGAGGAATATAACATACTTAACATTTTGGCTTTTTCAAGGATTCAGTAAGAAATATATGTAATATGTTTAAGTTAGGGTCTGTCACACAGTAAGGTCTGAATATAATTTATTTAATTTACTCATACAACCACCTTTTCTCACATTTAGTCAAACTGCCTTACTTGTTTTTCTATTAGAGTAACACATGTGTAGACACACTCAGTGTAATAAATAGAGGGAATAGACCACTAATTATCTAACAATTAATATTCATACCTTTTAACTGCTGAAAATGTCACCTTTTACATCACTCATGACAATTTACATTTTTGCAGATGATCATTGCTAGGAGAGGAAAGGACCCATCAAGTCCTTTTGGTTCCTGTTAGCAATGTTGTCCACTTTAGATCCTTATAGTTATAAATTGCAGTAATTTGGAATGAGCTGTTCCTGTGTAATTTTTAACATGGGAAAGGATTATTAATGTAGACTTACTTATCCACTGTTTATTTACTGGTATCCAGGAGAGGACTGGCCTGATGGCTTTGGCAGTGAATAGGGAGCCCTGAGTCCAAGAAACATGACATTAGAAGATATAGTGAGGTTTAAAAAATTATTGAATACCAAGTAAGGCAACATTTGTTAGTCAAAAATGTCCGTGCATGGTATTGAAATTACTATGTTAAATTGTTGTGTGATGTAAATATACTCAAATCATTTGTACTTCAAAATTATAACCAATTTTAGAAAAGACACTCTTTGAAGAACATATTTCAAGTTTTTAGATGTGATGGTCTTTTTTCCCTCATTTCTTGGCCTTGAGATGCTGGATGTAATTAATATAATACCTGATTACATTTTGATGATGTCAGAAAAATATACCTTTGAACTGATTTGTTTATATGTTTTATGTAAAACTCAGAATTTTGCTTTCAATACAGAAGTCCTTAATTTCTCCATAATATAAATCATGAAATACCTCTGCACCCATTATTTAACACAATAGAGTATAAAATTATTAAACTGTGGCAGTATTTTTATAGAAAAGATTTAATGCAACTCATAATCTTTTCCTATACTCCCTCTCCTTTATGTCCCACTACAGAGCCAGCAGCTGAGCCATACAAAGGGAATGTCTGACAGATAAAGTACACAGATGCTAAGGTCTGGAATACATTTTTTAGCATTAACATCTGTGTCTGTGCAAAGCTCTTGGCTGCTTTCTTCATTTGATGCTTGGATGGGGCTCTTAGGTCTGTTGACTTCATTGCTAAATGTGCTCATATCTGTGCAGCAGGCTCTAATGACCTGCTGAGGAAATCAACTATTGATAAACTAGTTGAAAAGTCCTGATCCTGGGAACTTGTCGGTTTTGTTCCCCTAAGTGACTTGTGTTCACAGGAATTTGACCCCGTTTAATGAAAAGCATCTTAAATAAAATCATCCACAAATTTCACGTAGAGATAAAGGAAGGACATAAATTACTCTTAAATAAGATAGTCCTGAATCAATTTTATATGTCTTTGGATGATCCTTTTCACATTGCTTCAAAAATAAATTTGTATAAACCAATATTTTCAGTACTAGGAAATTAATTTTTAATTCCTTGAGAAATAAAATTCAGGCAACTATGTTCTGAAGGGATTTATTTTCACTATTATTAGAAAATCATACATATCACTTTGGAAGATACAGGAAGTATATTCCCAAATTTTCAACAAATCCCAAACATTGATTCAGTTCACCTAATTAGATCATATAGAAGCCAAGTGATTCTCATTATAGTAAAAAAAAAGTAGTTTAAATGCATTTATAAAAATAGATAAATATGCAATTTCTATACATATTTTACTAGAATGTAAATATTGTAATGAAAAACACAAATATTTCTTAAAAAACAAATATTTCTTAAAAATTTGGTATTTCTAAATTATGTGCAATATAACAGTATTTATCAAAAGATCTTATCTTTTCCGGAGAAATATTTCTGGAATAATTTATTCTTAAATGTTTAACTGCTACCTGGTTTTGTATTCAAAACAAATAAAAACTTCACTTAATGTTTCTTGTGTGCTTTTGTATTTTCTACTTCCTTCTTTAAAATAGTAAACTGAGTTTTACAGATTTTGTTAGGATTTTGGAATAATGATCATAAAACAAAAATAATGTAAAGATAAAACAATAAACACACACACAAACACACACACAGGAGCTTATCTGTTATCTGGATCAATTTCCCAGTAAGGATACAACTCTGATTTTGTTTTTGTTATACCCCACAGATGTAACAGACTTTGGAAATAATTTTATATATGTTAAAGATAAAGATTGGTATTAACATGCACTTGGTTCTTCTGAACACACATCCCTACCATAATTTCACTTAAAGTGCATGTAAATGCAGAGAACAATCTGAGGGTTGATGGAGGGGTTTTGGATGGCAGAATGGTCTGGATGGGTGATGGGCATTAGGGAGGGCACTTGTTGGGATACCCACTGGGTGTTATAGGTAGGTTATGGACCACTAAGTTCTACTCCTGAAATCATTATTACATTATATGTTAACATACTTGGATTTAAATAAAATTTAAAAAAAATTAAAAATAAGGTGCATTTAAAATATTCTTTTGTTATTTTTCTAATCTACATTAAAAAAAAACATATTAAGTTGCATTTTGTATACCTTACTCTAGTCTCCAAAGACTAATTATGCTTTAGCTTTAGTGCTATTCCAATGGGTTTTTGTGTGCTTAGGTTGTTTGAAAATATTGTCTTCCAAAGTGTGGAGGAATCATTTGGATGACATTGTAAGCTCCTGATGCCAAGCTGGGAAATTTTCTTCCAAAGACAGCATCTGGTTCTTTGGCAAATCTGTTGGTGGTTTTTCTGTACCTCTAGGTCTGTTATATGGCTGGCTGCTTTTGAGGACTGTTTTCTACTTTACTGAAATGAAGGACTGTATAAATCACTGAAACATTCTGTGATGTTGATTTAAGTACTAGCTTAGAAACTAAGGCTCCATATATGAGATAAGCATAACATTGATGTCTGTACGCTGATACACTCTCAGGAACATCTGTTTCTGCAAATGCCTGGGACGGCCTAAATGTGCAAGATGAATAAGCGTATTATATGTTCAATGGAAAAAATATTTTACAGTCATTGATATTGTTTGAGAATTTATTCTTCACTCATTCCGAAGTTAATTAATTGAGAAGTACCAAGCAGAAGGTACTGTTGAGAATCTGCTATTTCTTCTGGCAAAGCTATTGATGACTTGAGTAGAAAAACTTTCCTGTGATGTGAGGTAATACTGAAGCATATTTTTGTGTTTTCCAAAAATACCATATTTGAATAACGAGTCTTTAGAATACAGAATTCATAATCAACAGCAGTTATAAGGCAGGAAGATTTTTCTTTCTGGGTAATTATAAGTAATGTAATTCACTAATTTCTGCCATAATGATGAATAAGAGGGTGTACAAAGTAAAAGTTAATTTATTACAATGTCTTCTCCCTTTTTTATGCTAGTTAACTCTTGCTGAGTTAAAAAAAAATTTAAATGAAAACCCCTTAGATTCCCTTATTAATTCACTCTATATGTGTTTGTTCAGTGTTTTATATTTACCAGAAACTATTCTAAGTCCTGGGGATACAAACTCAAATACCATCATGGCCCCAAGTTAAAGGGACTTGTACTAGGCAAGACTGATGGAGAGCTTGGAAAATAAAGGAACTTCTAGAGAGGATGGCTGCAAACAGAAATTACATAACATAGTAAGCAAAAAGATACGGTTTGATTGTTACAGAATCATAGATGAACAGCTTATTTTTCCTTGATAAGTCAGGGAAGATTTTAGTGAGGAAGTTCTGTTTCACCTGAGTCTTAGTAATGATTCAGAGGTTTTTAAGAAAAAGTAAAAAAGTGTATTGATACAACATTCCAGAAAGTTGGAAAGGCAAGTAATAAAGGGTAGGAGTTGTGAGACTTTATGGTGTTTTTAGAGAAGCTCAGTTTTCATGCATATATCCCTCCCTGCATGAGAGGATTAGCAATTGCCAGTGGAAAAGATGGCATAAATTTGAACTTAATGTAGACAAGATCAGAAGCCAGAGCCTCACCAGCTGGAAAGATTAAAAAAAAAACAATTATAATTTAATATCAAATGTCCTGTGGGAGACACTTGGATGTTTAACTCAGTTTCCTTGTTATCACTTGCTGTCTTCCACAAACATGAGAATATGTAGTTGTACACCCTTTGAAAAGGGTCGTTTTTCTTAATGAACAAAAAGCAATATTGAAAGGTACATTCTTAGTAACAATGCAATCTTGGCTAAGTCTTTTAAAGTCTCTGGGCTATGGCCTCCTCATTTGGGAAGTCAGTGTAATAATAGTAGTTCGTGGGGTATATTATGAAAATTAAATTAATAGATATGTATAAGAATACTTTTAATGTAGCACATATCTAATGAACATTATTTATTTTATTATTTTTCCTGCCATCTGAAATCTATGTCTGAGTTCATAATCCAGCATATGCCAAATTTTGTATTAAGTCTCTTCTGTTTCCTTACATGATCTACTGGGATACTCTAGTCTGTTATCCTGGATTTTCTATCATGGGTTTTGTCTTGAATCAAGCTAAAATTTTTCTTGTACAGCACAGGGACTAATATCCTTATCTTCCTGATCCATTACCCAGACACCTTCCAAACTACTCACAGCTTCCCACATTGGTCATTCCAATACTTTGATAGCTTAATGTAAGCTAACAATGTTAAGAAATGATACTTCTAAAATTTAAATCATTTTTAAAGTTAAATAAGGCCTTATCAAACAAAATCATAAAATGAACATATAGTGGGGGAAATAGTACAGTTTTAGTAGCAACAACAATGACGAGAGAGAGAGAGAGAGAGAGAGAGAGAGCAAGAGCGAGAGGGAGAGAAAGGGAGAGAAAGAGAGATAGCCAGAAACTTAAAATGTGTTGTAACTCTTTGGAGAAATCATAAAACTATAGAGAGGCAAGAAAGATATCTTAAATAAATAGGCATTCCAATTATAGTCTTGAATGAAAAATAATAATATGAAGATATGAATCAGTGTATAAAATGAATGTAACCTAAGGTATATTCAGCCAGGTGTTGTGTGAGTGTATAACTTGTGTAAAGGGTTTTGTAGTTCATCTGGAAACATTGACATGAAGGTTTTGAAAAATAAGAGAGTTCATAATGTGTGTGTGTGTGTGTGTGTGTGTGTGTGTGTGTGTGTGTGTGTATTTAATCCACATTTGCATTTGGTAGAGTTGTTGTTTAACTGTCCCCAATTCTTTGCTTCTCCCTTTATCCATGACCTTTGTCATTTAACCTGCCAGTCTGGCATGGGGCCCAGCCATAAATTCCTTTGTTCTTAAAAGATGTAGCAAAGTAAAAACTTGAAAAAGCATTTCGTGGTTTTATTTGAATTCTTATGCGTCTGAAATCACCAAAAGACCATGCCTGAGCTAGGCTGCTGGAGGATGAGGGACATGGGGAGACAAACTAGCCAAATTTCTTCCAGCTAAAGCCAACCAAAACCAGTCAGTAGTGAGCCTCACTAATCATACAAATCAGTTTAGCTTAGGTGATAAAAATCTACTTGATGGAGTTCTGCCAGAATTGATGACCACCACACTTATAAGCTAAATAAGTGTAGTTTATATTGATGCAGTCTTGTTTGCCATATGCAGCATAATTATGATATAGATATTGCTACCAGGGATCGAATGCTGTGGCAGCAAAACACACAATTTGTAGATAAGAGGGGTGGGTAGGAACATGCAGCAGATGAAGAGGATATTATTTTTTTTTATTTTTTTTTCAACGTTTATTTATTTATTTTGGGACAGAGAGAGACAGAAGAGGATATTATTGTATAAAGATGGAAAGTGTGGGACAAAATATTATGAAAGCTTGAAGAAAGAATAAGAAAACTGGTATTTAATGATAGGAAAATAGTGACCCATGTTATGCATTGACAAATTTTTTGGTAAAACTGACAGAAGGTAGACATGGATGTGAGCAAAGGGATTTCCAAAAAGAATATACCTCCTTCATGCAAATCTGTTTCCTGGGAACAATGACTAATGGCATTGGTTAAATTTATAATGGTAAATTTACATGCTATGATATGATGAAGTATTGGAATTAATGTGAAAATAGAGATTACAAAATCCTTATGTCGTAGTATCCCATTTTGGTAGACTAATACTATTTGACAAAGGAAGAGAATTAAAGGCAGCGAAATGGCCTTGGCATGCACTGCCATGAACTGACTGTCCTTTTCAGTCCCAGCAGGTACTCATGCCATCGCTTGCTCTCATTGACATTCTCATGGGTTTTTCAGATTACGGAATATTCACATTAAATATTTGGATGTATTTGAAAGATTGGCTGAACTGGAAACCTCATAAAAGAACTGAGAAAAACATGAAATGTATTCATTTTTGTTGAATTTCTATATATTGTTTAATTTTATAGTACCCATAGATATAGTTGAAAGACTCAGCTCTGAAATTTAAATAACTGAGTTTGAATTATATATCTGCCTTTATAGGCTTTATGAAATCTGAGTATAATAAACATTCAAGCTCTCTTCATGGATGAAATGGGCATTATAATGTCTATTATTTTAAGGTACTGCAAAGAATAATTAAGGATTGCATAAACATTTTTTGGTATGTGTTAATATTACTACAGAAGTTAATGTGGATATATAGATGGGAAAAAGATAGGTGGATCATAGAAAGACATAAACATAGCTTCCTATAGAAAAAGAGTGAGATAAAAATGAAGTCATTACATCAATAACTAACTGATCTTGCTTTTCTGATAAATTACATGTGAATAGTTTTCACTTCAAATAAGAAAAATCCATCATTTTATCTTTAATTTGAACACCAAAGTTACTGTGGCCAAGTCCTTATTGTCCTAGCAGTAATTAATTTTTGTATTGAAGTTTCTCTGAATTCAGAAAGGCTTCAAAGTTCAGAAGATGAATATTATGGATGAGATAAACAAAATTCAAGTACACTAACCCTACAGTATTAATCATTTCCCACGTCTTAAAATAATGTGACCTGTCTTCATTGTGAGACTGATGTGTAGGGATTTATGAAGATCCCTATTATACAAGTATCAATTCATTTGGATCTATAATTTTTTTCTGGAATGATGCTTCAGTGAAAGAAGAACCTAGCAATTTTATCTAATCTCACTATAGTATTTGATATTTGCTTAGCAGAAAACATAAGTTTAAATATGATAGGAAAAAAGATGAATTAAATAATATATTTTAATTTAGAAAATAATAATCTTATTGATATGCACTTTCAAATATCCTTTTTTGTATATATGCCTTCTTTTTAAATACTGAGTAATATGCACATCATCCTTTTAGTTTTTGTGTATAGCAACTTCAGGGATTAAAGTGACCTATTGTTTTACTTCAGTGAATTTATTGGATGAGATTACAAGAGCAAAAAAATATAATTTTATTTTTACTTGGCAAAATAAGTGCATTAATTTAGTTTGCAAACCATTTCATAAAATATTCTTTAATAAAATTGTGTTCCCTTGAGAAATATGAAACCCTGAACATAAGAATATTTAAGACCTCAAATTTAAGGTAATTATAATTTTTCAGTGTTTTTTAGTAGCAAATGTATTAAAGATCATTGTGTTATTAAATCTATTCAATATAAAAAATTTTTTAAACATACATATACTTTATAAAAATATTCATGATTTTTTAAATGTTTCTGCTAACATTATTTAATATTGAAAAAAGATGAAAAATTGAAATATTTTCAGATGTTTAATTAAAATATGTGATTAATGAAACTTCACTGGATCTAAAACTTAAAATTCTATTTTTGTATTTTTATCTTATAATTATTTTAAATATTGTTTATAATAAAAATACCAATTATTAAGCTCCTGGCTAAGTATTTTACACATGAAAACTCATGTAATTCTCACAAAAACCAATGAGATAGGTACTGTTATTTAATCTTGATTTTATAGATGAGAAAAATGAGACACAGAAATGTTAACATAACTTGTAGATATTCACATAGCTAAAAAGTATCAGCAGGGAAGAAACCCTACTAGGCTAATTCCAGAGTCCATGCTCTTGACACTTACACTATTTTACTTACTGACAGATTGCAAGTTACCACTCTTGAAGTTGTTTCCATACAATTTGAGGCTTAGAAAATGTTGATTTGGAAAATACTTGTAACATGGGAAGAATTCTTCTGTATTCCATGAAATGCTTTGCTCTTGAAAGATTCACTGTATTTTTGAAACATACGCACATACACATGCACACACACACAACCAACAAGGCATGAAAATTTTAAATTAAAAATATAAGCATTCAGTCTGTACTCTTGAATTTGTGATGTTTAATTAATTAATTTATTTATTTATTAATTTTTAGTATATTTCTCCTAATTGTTCAAGAAAGAATAATGGTTTTGAATCCTGATTCGTTCACTGATTTGGAAGCCATGAAGCGACTGGTTTGGAAAATTATTTAAAAATTGAAATTGTTTATGCTTTATTGATTTTCTCAGTGATTTTCTTGATGTTTGTTCATGAAAAATTACACACTTTAAAGTGAAGAGGTGACAATGAAGTAGCTTTTTCCTTTAAAACAACACTTAGAATACATGTGACAGAATTGTGGAATGGTCAAAATTGATCAGAGGAGTAGTGTTGTCCAGTCTCATCTATAGACTTGTAAAATAACACTAAAAATGTATAGTTTTTCTATTAGAACCCTTTTTACAGATGATTTTTATAAATCGCTTTTTCTTACTGTAAATTATACTGTGTTTTTACATTCTTTAAAAAGAAATATTAATCCTTCAGTCCTAACCTTTCCAAAATTTTATTTTTTTATTTTTTTTTCAACGTTTTTATTTATTTTGGAGATAGAGAGAGACAGAGCATGAATGGGGGAGGGGCAGAGAGAGAGGGAGACACAGAATCGGAAACAGGCTCCAGGCTCTGAGCCATCAGCCCAGAGCCTGACGCGGGGCTCGAACTCATGGACTGCGAGATCGTGACCTGGCTGAAGTCGGACGCTTAACCGACTGCGCCACCCAGGCGCCCCTCCAAAATTTTAAAATCTTCATAGGGAACTTAAACTATAATAAAAATGTAGAAATATCAAACAGTCCTACTTTCTGCTTTATATTAATCCTGGAGAGGGAAAATTGTTCTCAGAAAAATTTTTCTTGTGTTGTTGTTATTATATTTGATGATGAATAAGGGGAATATTTTCCTTAAGCATATAATAGCTCATTTATGGATAAGCCTGTTATTGATTATAGTATGTAAATGTGCTCGTGTAACACATCAAAAGGTAATATTTTAAAAAATGTGTATGGCATCATTAGCTTGAGCATTTTCCAGTGTCCATGATACATTAAAAAAAAATTAATTCTTCAAATCTTCCATAGTATGGAATTCAGTTCTTTGTTATTCTGTTATTTCCAGACTATGCAGATTTAAATATACGCTAATAGTATTATAATAATCTGTCAGAAAATGTAAAAGGAATTAACTCTGACATCTGTTAATTAATTGCAGAATTCATGTGCCTCATTGCAAAGTGACCTTTTACATCATTTTCAAAGTTTTTTTTTAGCAGATACAAGATTTCTTAGATTTATTACAATAGTCATTTCATTGATTATATTTTTTAATTATAGATTTTGTTTTAAAATGAGAAATAATAGTAACATCAATGGCTGTTTTTGATAACTTCATATTCTATCTCTAAATATAATAACATGATTTCTTTGCCTACTGTAATTCTGATACAACCTCACTACCACACTGTGGAATAAATGCTGTTTCTTTTTTTCTCTCTAACTTTCTGTTTCTTTCTTTCTTTCTTTCTTTCTTTCTTTCTTTCTTTCTTTCTTTCTTTCTTCCTATGTTTATTTTTGAGAGGAGAGAGAGAGAGAGAGAGAGAGAGAGAGCACACGCATGTGAGCAATCCTGAGTGGGGGAGGGGTAGAGAGAGAGGGAAACACAGAATTTGAAATAGGCTCCAGGCTCTGAGCTGTCAGCACAGAGCCCAGCAGGGAGCTAAAACTCTGGACCAGAGAGATCATGACCTAGGCCGACGTTGAACGCTTAACCAACTGAGCCACCTAGGCACCCCACTTTCTAACTTTTTTTTAAAGCTTATTTATTTATTTTAGAGAGAGAGAGAGACAGTGAGCAAGTGCACATGCATGAGTAGGGGAAGGGCAGGCAGAGAGAGGGAGAGAGAGATTTCCATGCAAGATCTGTGATGTCAGCAAGGAACCCAACTTGGGGCTTGATCTCATGAACTGTGAGATCATGACTTAAGCTGAAATCAAGAGGCAGATGCTTAACTGACTGAGCCACCTAGGCACCCCAACAATGTGTCAATTACTAATATTAATTCAGAATTGTGTATTTTAGAATTTTTAAATACTAGAACTATAAATAATTATATAATAATGTATAAAGGTATTGATATTTATTGATTCATCTCAGTTGATTAAAAAAGGAAGCGTTAACTCAGGTATCATTGTTAAAATAAATGTGTTTCATATTATATTGTAGAGCATTATCATTATTTTCATAGCCGTGTCGCTATAAACGAAGACAAAATCTTAGAAACCAGAACAGGTTTTTTCTTTTTAAGTTAATGCCAACTGTATCTGAGATACTAATTTAGGAAAGCTCCTCCGGTCACTTTCAGTTACATATGTGTGTGTGCATGTGCCTGTGTGTGCACAGCGATGCCTACAGTGACACTTTATTTGTTGAAATTATTTTGGTTACCATCTACACTCATTCGCCCATCTCTCACACACATTGCACCCTGGCCATGAGACTATGATCAGCAGTTCAAGATATTTCTTACTCCACTTTGCACATTAAATAAAAAGCTTAATGCATGACATTTTAAAAATGCTTGCTGTACTGATATTTTAAAAGAAAAACTGGGGAGCCTGGGTGGCGCAGTCGGTTAAGCTTCCGACTTCAGCCAGGTCACGATCTCGCGGTCCGTGAGTTCGAGCCCCGCGTCAGGCTCTGGGCTGATGGTTCAGAGCCTGGAGCCTGTTTCCGATTCTGTGTCTCCCTCTCCCTCTGCCCCTCCCCCGTTCATGCTCTGTCTCTCTCTGTCCCAAAAATAAATAAACGTTGAAGAAAAACTCAGCTCAACAAGAAAGAGATTTAAATGTATAAAGGTGTAAAACCTTAGTGATCAGTTCTTAAGTCTGAAGAATTATTCATGGTGAATTCATGGATATCTTTGCAAGTGGGGCTCTGTAATAGAGACCCCAACTTTCATAAAAGATATATACCATCCTTTCAAATCTCTGAATAAACAGAAAACAACACAATTCTTTCCAGGTAAAATAAAGGGTAAAAACCCTTTGTTTTATGACTGAATATATAAGACAGTCACAGTCCTACATGATGTGGAAAATGTGGGGGTTCAGAGCTGAGGGCCAAGAAAGAATTCCTGAGACATCCTCAGTGCCAAAATGTGGTTTTATTAAAGCATGGTGATAAGACCCAGGGCAAAAAGAGCTACACCGGGGTTGTGAAGAAAGGACAGATTATATACTTTCAAGTTGAGGGGGGGCTTGGGGTAGCACAAGCCTCCAAGGAATTTTGGAAGCAAGGTTTCCAGGATCCAGAGGGGGCTAGCCATTGTTAGGAAAAGGTCATTTATTACCGTTTAGTAAAACCTCAGTCATGAGACCCTTTAGATACATACCAGTGGGCTATATGCTTGAAGAATGATGGTTAACATACATTTGGGGAGTGGAGAGAACGGAAATTTCCAAAGGCACTTTTATATGTTAAAGTGGACTTACAGGATCCTGGAGGTCAGGAAAATGTTAAGCAAAATTGCCTTTTGCCCTTAGCAAAATGTCATCATCAAGGCAGCTGAGTTTCTAGAGGAAGGTCACACTCTCTGTCTCAAGGACTTGTCAATGAGCTGTAAGTTGTAAGGAAACTTAATATTTTTTTCTTCTGCCTTTGTTTCCCACATCACTAGATATGCTACTTTTTCCTAGGGAAGATTTATGAAGTTTCTAATGTTTCATTGAAATATGTGTTAGATATTTAATTAGTATATTTTTATCATTATTGACATGGTTTATTTATATAAATAAAGCTGGTGATGACAATGAAGATGAGGCAGTTGGTGATAGAAAATCAAGAAATCAGGATAAGTATTATTTTAATAGAAATAATACAGTTTAAGAAGTAAAATATCCAGAGCTTAATCCCTAGTCTAAAAATTGCTATCTATATGAGTTTAAGCAATATATTTCACTATCTATGAGAATAACAAAATTTGAATCATATATGTGTTGGTGGTTTGGAGTGAGGATAAAGTTTATATTTATAGTTGCTAAATAATTACAATTAGAATTAAAACAAGTAATGATAACCACTGGATTAGCTGATATGAAGGTGCCAATAGAAGAGTATTAGCAGCCATTTCTTAGGTATCACACCTACCCAGTGCCCCTACAGTTCAAATCACAAGGTTTCTTAGAAAACCATAAATACCCAAAACACTCATTAAAAACAAAAATTCATCTGCCCACAGCCTATATTTTTGTTTTCTTGTATAAACTTTTCCTTCCCTTTTGCTTTTATTAGGTGACAGTCAAACCACATCTGATAATTCTCATTCATAAGCAAGTAAATATCAACTGCATTGTTTCCTACCCTATTATATCTGTGTTAGTTGTTTCTGGAAGTTTCACTGGAGACTCTGCTCTCATGAGTCTCTCTCCATTGGAGTTACAAAAATGGTACACTTCCTCTACACTAGTGCCACAAGATGTCTTCCCTTGGCCCTCCTGTTGGGTCTGTGTGGCAATAAAGGACTTGGGCTTTCACGTGCTAAATCTGGTTAAATCATGTCTGCTTTATATAAAGCTAACATTTATTGTCCCATTGGTGGCAGCAAGGATAGTTAAGTTAGTTTTGATTATCTGACCATCTGGCCTCTGTCAGGTAAAATAGGACAGAGAACAAATTTTCTGTAAAGAGCCAATCAACTCAGTATGTGGTTTTATATATTTGTCACTTTTGATTGTCTTTTTGTCTTGAGAATTCCTGGAATTGAGTTACCCATTACCAGCCTATTGGGTCACAAGACAATAGTTTAGTTGAACTGTTAGCCATTGTCAGCAATGGTGTTGGGAATTTGCTCATATAAATTTCAGAGATAATTATTTTGAAAATTGATATAATACTCCATTTGTCTTCTGGTATTTTGTCTTTTTTCTCTTTGTTTATATGTGTGTGTGTGTGTGTGTGTGTATGTGTGTGTGTGTGTATATATGGGAAAAAAGCCTTTCTATGTTGTTCTAAAGGAAAATAAATTAGCATTTATAATGCCACATTTATAAACATGGTCCTTTCATCTCTGTGTACAGCTCTTTAAATGCTTCTGGAAATAAATCAATCATAAACATTTGTAAAATGTACATAACCATTAGGGTTATATAATTCAGGTGGTTTCTTGTTAAAGGAAAGGGAATTAATGGGATTTTCTAAAAATGAAAATTGTTTTCTAAAACTTGTCAACAAGACCTTTAATTACTAATGTAACAAATATTCAAATAAAACTACATGTCTATTGGAATGAGAATACAGGTGGAATAGAAGAGATTGCTTTTTGCCTGACCCAAGTTTCTTTTTTTTAATAGCTTTATTGAGAAATAATCAATACACCATACAATTCATCCATTTATGGTCTAAAAGCTAATGTCTTCTAGTGTATTCTTAGAGTTATGCATCCATTACCATAATCAATTTTAGAACATTTTAATTATCCCAGAGAAGAAACCCCATATCCCTTAGCTCTTACCCTCAGTCCCCTATCCTTCCAGTCATAGGTAATCACTAATCTACTTTCTGTATCTGTAGATCTGCCAGTTCTGGACATTTCAGTTAATGGAATTATAAAATGTGTAGACCTTTGTGATTGGCTTCTTTCACGTAGCATAATGTTTTCAAGGGTCATCTATGTTGTAGCATTCCTTTTTATTGCCAAATATTTATTGTATCAATGTAACACATTTTATTTATGCATTAGTCAGTTTGAGTTGTTTCTACATTGGGTTATTATGAATAAGGCTGCTATGAACATTAATATACAAGTTTTTTTCATGGTCATATGGTTCATTTCTTCTGGGAATTTAAGTAGGAGTACAGTTGTTATATCTTAAGGCAACTCTGTGTTTAACCATTTGAGGAACTACCAGACTGTAATCCAAAGTGTCTAACTCTTTTACATTTCTATCAGCAGCATGTGAGAATTTCAATTTTTTTACATCCTTGACAATTTTTGTTATTATTTGTCCTTTTGGTTATAACAGTCTTAGTGTGTGGACTCTTTGTAGATTCGAGACTCCTGACACCTCAAAAAACCAGAAGAGTTCCAAGTATACGTCTTGGTTTTTTGTTTGTTTGTTTGTTTGTTTGTTTTTTTAATTTCTCCTTTTAGGGAAGGAAAAACAAATAGAGAAGTCTTACCAAAATATATTCAAATTGCCCTAGTTAATAAGGAAGGAAAAGTTCTGTTTGGCAGTAACATGGTGTTAGCAAACCTTAAACTTCAGCCATTGACTGGAACCGCGCTAAAATTAGATGAGTATTATAAAAAACCTCAAATAGAGTAAAAGCTATAAAATCCCACATAGGTATTAACTTAGTGAGCGTTTTATACATTTCTTCTTGTCAATAGAAAATATTTTCCAAACAAACCAAATGATAGGTTTATGTTTCTCCATGTCAAAATAACCAGGCATCTTAAGTTCAAAATAATTCCTATTCTTGAATGGCAAATAAAGCATATATACCTACATAAATATGTATAATACATGAAATTATTATATGAAGTTATATTATTTACAGAGCTAGCACAAGATTAACTTCTTGCTTTGAAAAATACTGGCACTTTTAAGAAATTTTCAAACCATTGTCGAAGCTCTAATATACATACACACTTATATGTATTTGACTATGGATTAAATGGCCTTGGTTGCTAAGTTACCAAGTAAGAGGCAGAAAAAATATCAAGTCAGGAAAACAAATAGTAAAAGAAATTGAGAATAAGGTTCCCTCCCCCTCCACCCCCCAGAACCATGCATTTGTGGGAAAATACAGGCCCACAAAAAAATGACTAATAACATCCTAGTGATGGCAGAATGATAGTAAGCAGTGAATGACGCAGTAATCATGAAGTATATGCTACTTGTCATAGAATTGTGTAGATTGCATTATAGCTTTATGTGTAATTACAGTTTTGAAGAGTGGTTATTTTACACTACATCAAGAATAGTGACTTTATGTTGTTGAGAGTTTACACTCAGAACTCCCTATACCATCATGAATAAATTACGATAAATAAATGAGTAAAGAATTCATAGAAATTACCTTATGCCCATTATTTTCAAAGATAGATGAAATGCAAAGTGGGACCCCTTCTACACTACCACACACACACACTCACACACACACACACACACACACACACACACACACACACACCATGAAGCAAGGGTTCCATAGTCAAATTATTTTCACTGCATAAATCACATGATTTAGTTTTTATGGATAATTGTTGAGGATTTTTTTTTACTTATGGCAGATGTGTTCTTGAAAAATTATGCCTGGTATAGAAAATTTGGAAAGAATCCTAGAACACCCAATTATGCAAGACTTATAGCTCATATAAGGGACACCTACTGTTTTAAAGGAGAACATGGGATTTATAAATTTTCCACAAAGGAAGTTCTGTCTGAAAGATTTAATGGGACTGGGATTCGAACAAAAGATATTTGTTCTGTTTTTTGTTTTTCTGACACCCATTTTGTCAACAACAATTAATTATTAAGTGCCATAGTGGTTTGAAATCCCAGCATAAACATTTTACTCACATCTTAGGAATCCACCTGATGTGCAGCCTAAGTAGAAATGTAAGAAGCATTGGGCATTTTCCCAGATGTTTATCTATCCTTGTCAATTTTTAATACTTGGAGAAGTTGCACAATTTTAAAAGAGTTTTTCCCATTTCGAAAGTCTATTTTAAAAGTAAATTAATTTTAGAAGTTACTGACACATTATAGCATATACTTCGTGGCAATTAGTTTACTTTGTTTTTATTTAAGTAAAAGAATTTTATTAAGTGCACCAAAGGATGATACTCATCTCTGCTAAGTAATATATTTATGTCCCCAAAGTAATACAATATATAATTGGAAAGCCCTTGGCATTATTTTACAGTACATGGCCAGCATAATTGGCTGAATTAGATTAAAAGCTATTGAAGAATTTAGAATCAAGTTACAATTAACCACAAATTTATAACTTGTTGAGACTATTTAATTGCGTATATAATGAATATACTGAAATAATTTATTCACTTAAAATTTGATTTTTTAAAGCAATTCTCAGATCTTTAAAAGCGTAGCATGTTTCCTTAAGTAGCTCACTACTTAATTGTATTTTGAAATGACTTTTGCCTTTGTTGTTTAGTAATACTTTTGGAATATCCTAACCTTATTTTGATATGTGATATAATAGGGTAACATTAATTTTAGCATATGAGTTATTTATTTAGAATAGGCATAATGCTATATATGCTTTATGTGTATTATTTTCAGTCTTCCCACCAGCATGCAAAACATCTTTTCTTTACAAAGTATTCATTGGGGTTTGGAAGATTGGATTAAAAGAGCAATTAACACTGACTAGTAAGAGTAAGTTAATGACCTGCAATAAATGAATTTTAAAGCTCATGTTTTGTTCCACTAAGACATGCTGCTGCCAGTTGTTTTCACTATTTCTGTATAAAGGTAACTATTTCAGTAAAAGATATTTATGTATCATTTTACCATCAGAAGTTTAAAGATGTAAATATAATGTAAAATAATTAAATCTTTTGGGGGACAGCAACAGAGTAAGTCCTTGGAGCCATCCCTGGAGCCAGAGCTGTCTGTCCCCTCCTCTTTTACTTCCTGTTGCAAACGATAAAGGCCCTTCATACCATAAAACAAAACAGAATGAAACAAAACACAATAATTAAGATAGTACCAATAAGAAAGAACAAATAAGTTGTGATTTCAAGTAAAAGCAGGAACATCAATGTCCTGAGGAGAAGCAAAAGGAGAGAAGGAAGAAGTGGAAGAGGGTTAAGGATGAGAACAAAGAAGAAATGAAATAATGGAAAGGAAAAAACATGAGTAAAAGTTATAATCTAATAAAATCTTGGAGCGCCTGGGTGGCTCAGTCAGTTAAGCGTCCGACTTGGGCTTAGGTCATGATCTTCCAGTTCATGAGTTTGAGCCCCGCATCGGGCTCTGTGCTGACAGCTCAGAGACTGAAGCCTGCTTGGGATTTTGTGTTTCCCTCTCTCTCTGCCCCTACCCCACTAATGCTCTCTCTTGAAAATAAACATTTAAAAATATATAATAAAATCTGGTTTCTTACAACCAGAAATCCACATTTAATGACACTTCCTTACATGTAAAATGTGATAATACATAATGTTTGTAATGAAGGTATCTGAACTTAAAATCCCCAAATGCTTTTCAGTCATTACTTCAAATTTCCCTGAATTCATTTTACTTTTTTTTTCTTTATAAATACTAATTCTTTTTCCTGAGTGCACTGTAATCCCCTCAACCTTAGAAGTCTTGGGACTAATGAGTTTTCTACTCTGTAAATATAAATATATATATGCCAACATTTTGAAGGATTGTCTTGTATCTCTTCTTGCTATATCCAGTTATCTTTCTTTCTTTCTTTCTTTCTTTCTTTCTTTCTTTCTTTCTTTCTTTCTTGCTTTCTTTCAAGTTTATACATTTATTTTGAGAGAGAGAGTGCTATAAGCAGGGGAGGGGGAGAGATACAGAGAGAGAGAGAGAGAGAGAGAGAGAGAGAGAGAGACAGAGAATCCCAAGGAGGCTTTGAACTGTCAGTGCAGAGCCTGATGTGGGACTCGAACCAACGAACCATGAGATAATGACCTGAACCGAAATCAAGAGTCAGACACTTAACTGACTGAGCCACCCACGCACCCCTATCAAGTTATTTTCTTTAATACAAATGAAAATAATCCCCTTATTTGTAATGTCTTCTATTAGGTGATTCCACCATTGGATCACTAACAAAATAACACTTTATTTACCATCTAAGAAAATTCCTATCACATATTCTTGGTGTTAATTGATGACTGACCTTTCTTTCTCTTTTCCTTTTTCCTTTTCTTTCCCTCCTCTTCCCTTTTCTTTCTCTTCTTTTTGTTTTCCCCACACTCTTTCTTGTTCTTCTTCTGTTTTCTTTGGACGTAAGTCTGCCATCATGTGTGGTGTCTCCAGTGAAGGTATATATAGCACATCATTTCTTTTGGCCCTTTGATACAATGACATTTATATGTTTATTTCACTTCTCTCATAGACTTTATGGTATCTCTCTGAAACATTCAAATCCATTTCTAATTCTAAATTTAAACATTGTATTCCAAACCTTTTATTGTCCCAACTCTTATTATGTAAACATTCCTAATGTAATTCATGAAGTAATAACTGCAAATTAATAACTAAAAGAAATAAAATATAGCTATAATTGTTACATAAATATGAATGTATACAATGCATCATTTAAATACAAGTTAGGGAAGTTTGGAATAATCATGGATCAAGCAAGATATTTCAAAATACTGATTCAAAGGGGCACATGCACCCTGATGATATCAGCAATATCAACAGTAGTCAAACTGTGGAAAGACCCCAAGAGCCCATTGACTGCTGAATGGCTAAAGAAGATTGGTATACACACACGCGCACAAACACACACACACACACACACACACACACACACACACACACGTAATGGAATATTACTCAGCCATCAAAAAGAATGAAATCTTGCCATTTGCAACAACGTGGATGGAGCTACAGTGTATTATGCTAAATGAAATAAGTCATTCAGAGAAAGGCATATTCTTTCACTCATATTTGAAATTTAAACAACAAAACAGATGAATATAAGGAAAAGGGGGAAAAAGAGAGGGAGGCAAACCATAAGAACTCTTAACTATAGAGAACAAACTGAGGGCTCCTGGAGGGGCAGTAAGTGGGATGATGGGTTAAATGGGTGCTGGGCATTAGGGGGGCACTTTTTGGGATGAGCACTGAGTGTTATATTTAGGTGATGAATCACTAAATTCTACTCCTGAAGCAAATATTACATTATATGTTAACTAACTGAAATTTAAATAAAAGCTTGAAATATTAAAATATATATATATTTCTTTTTAACCTAAAATATTTTTGGCATCCGCTATTAGGGAAGTAATTCTATTCTATGAATTCCTTGGTCTATAGAACAGAAAACAGAATAATGAAGAAGGAAACAATGAATCACTTAATCACGGTGATGGTAAAGTTTATGTTAACTAGACTTAAGGTGCCCAGACTAATCATTTCTGGATGTGCCTGTGAAGATACTTTTGGGTGAAATTTGCATTTGAAGCTGTGAACTCAGTAAAGTAGATTGCCCTCCCCAGTGTGGGTGGGGATCATTTAATCGTGAACCTGAATAAAAAAAATGTGGAGGAATGAGGAATTAATGCTTTTTTTTTTCACCTGCCTCACTCCTTGAACTGAGCCATCTCAGCTCATCTCCGCTGTCCTTGGACTGGGACTTACACCATCAACTCTGCTGGTTCTCAGGACATCAGACTTGGAATAAATAACATCACTAGGTGTTCATGGTCTCCAGCTCACAGACAGACAATCATGGGACTTCTCAGCCTCCATAATCACCTAAGCCATCCTCATAATAAATCTCTCTCTCTCTTAAAAAATATATATATTTATAATATAATATAATATAATATAATATAATATAATATAATATAATATTTTATATAATAATAATAATATATTTTATATAATATAGATAATATATTTTATATAATATAGATAATATAATTTTTATAATATAATACATGTAATCTATATAATCTATAAAATATTTAGTATCTATATAAATATATATTATCTATTCCATTTTTTAATGTTTTTAATGTTTATTTATTTTTGAGAGCAAGTGAGGGGCCGAGAATCTGAAGCAGCCTCCAGGCTCTGAGCTCTCAGCACAAGCCTGATGTGAGGCTCAAACTAACAAACTGCGAGATCATGACCTGAGCCAAAGTGGGAAGCTTAACTGACTGAGTCACCCAGGCGCCCCTATCTATTCCATTTCTGTAGAGAGCCCTGTTTAATATAGTCACCTAACCATACTTCTTTATTTGTGAAGCTAGAACATATAGTCATTATTCTGAGTAGCCAGGTCTCCAGGTAAATATTTATTTAAAATAAAAATATGGGCACCTGAGTGGCTCAGTTGGTTATGTGTCTGATTTTAAATTTCAGCTCAGGTCATGATCTCATGGTTTGTGAGATGGAACCCTGTGAAGGGCTGTGTGCTGACTGCTCGGAGTCTGTTTAGGCTTCTTTCTCTCTCTCTCTCTCTCTCTCTCTCTCTCTCTCTCTCTGAAAATAAACTTAAAAAAAATAGAAGAAAAATAAAAAAATAAAACCAACTGTAAAATAAATTTAGGCATCTCAGACAATAGCAGTTCTTAGTATCTTTTAAAAAATAAAGTGATAATAAAGTACAAATAGGCAAAATAGCACAAAACAGTTTATGTAAAGAAATAATGACCAAAAATACCATAAGTGAATACTACCATCACTCGAAATGTGTTAAACCTTCAAAGAAAGACTAAATGTGCACATTGAGCAATAAACAGATTTAAAATATGAAACATTCTTGATACCTTTGAGGCACCTCAGTATAACCTTAACATCCAGTACGTATTTTAAGAGAATACTCGTAATACAAATGGGGTGCATATATGGTTTAGTCAGTGAAGTGTCTGACTATTGATTTCAGCTCATGTCATCATTTCAGTGTTGTGGGATGGAGCCCCAGGTCAGGCTCCATGCTGAGTGTCGGGATTCTGCATAAGATTCTCTCCCCCCTCTCTCTGCCCCTTCTCTGCTTGCACGTGTGCACGCTCTCTTTCTCAAGAATGAATGAATGAATGAATGAATGAATGAATAAATAAATAAATAAATAAAAGAATACAGGAAATGATAAACACTTTATATTTAAGCAGAGAGTAGCTGAGCCTTTTGCTGTTTTATAATCATGAGTTCTTAACCTTAAAGCGCACACTAAGTAAAAAGCAAGTAACATAAAATTAAATCCACATTTAGGCATATGTACTGAAATTCAAGCCATCAAAAATTAAAAAGAAAAGAAAGCTTCTGGAGAGAAATTAAAAGAGAAATTCTTACATTGACAATAGATTAGTAATCGTATGTAGTAGATACAGACAGACAATGAAATACTAGCTTATGTTGCTGGAGGAAAACCAGCAAAACTGTAGTATGAGTGAGAGTGTGTGACATTTTATCTGATAGCTTACAACCCACAGACTTCGTAAAAGAAATGTTAAAAGCTTTACTTCACCAATACGAAAATGTAAACAGAGGGAGATAGATGAAAGAACAAATGGTAACCAAATACATTGTAAAATATCTAAACACTGCTTATAAAACTTACATGCATTACTTCAGAACATTGAAATAGCACTGAGGCTAAAATTCTCCTTAACTGAAATAGCTATCTCTTGTTTCCTTAACAAATTTGAAAAATTTTAAGCCAAATTTATTATTTTCTAGCTCTGTTGGGTCAGACATTCCTTAAGTGTTACCCCATATTAAAATCAAAGTGTAGGTTTATCTGTGATCTTTTCTAGAGGTTTTAGGGGAAAATTTATTTCCTGATCACTTGAGTTATTGCCAGAATTCAATTCACTCTGACTTTATCTTCCATTTTTTAAGAATTCGTGTGATTATATTGGATCCCTAAAATATTAATCTCCAGAGGCACCTGGGTTGCTTAGTTCGTTAAGCGCCTGACTTAAGCTCAGGTCATGAACTCACGGTTCGTGGGTTGGAGCCCCGTGTGGGCTTCTGTGCTGACAGCTCAGAGCCTGGAGCTTGCTTCAGATTCTGTGTCTCCCTCTCTCTCTGCCCCTCCCCTGCTCTCTCTCTCTCTCTCTCTCTCTCTCAAAAATAAATATACATTAAAAAAATTTTAGGGGCGCCTGGGTGGCGCAGTCGGTTAAGCGTCCGACTTCAGCCAGGTCACGATCTCGTGGTCCGTGAGTTCCAGCCCCGCGTCAGGCTCTGGGCTGATGGCTCGGAGCCTGGAGCCTGTTTCCCATTCTGTGTCTCCCTCTCTCTCTGCCCCTCCCCCATTCATGCTCTGTCTCTCTCTGTCCCAAAAATAAATAAAAACGTTGAAAAAAAAATTAAAAACAAATTTTAATGTTAATCGCCATGTTTTAAGGAGGTGATAAGCAACATTGATTCCAGCTGCAACTCTGGTTCCTCTTTGTCATACAATGTAACATATTGGCATTTGGAAAAGATGGACATATATACAGAGTTCACTTATCACTTCCCTCTTTTCCAGATACCTATCAGGAGAAAGCCCTGAATTCTCCACACACACACAAAAATAATAATAATCACATGTACTCAGACCTGTGGTGTGCTGCCACTGATTCTAACCCTAAAAGGGCCAATCATTAAATGTTCAAGAATTTCATGACTCAGTTATTAAACATAGCCATTATTATTATGTAGTAAATTATGTGACTTAAAATTAAATATTACAAAATATACAGTGATAATAAATACACCAATTTCTAATTATTTAACTAATTTGACCATTTTCTGTGATCTTGTTGTTATTTGCATCCATGTGTGTGGAGGGTGGAAATATTATATAATGGCATTCTATGGAACTTTTGTCTTTAATGTCAAAGAACTTACAAGCCAACATTCATGTTGTACCAATCATTCATAAATCACAACCATACTTTAAGGATGCAAGCATTTGGCAAAAATTAATCAGAGCCTTCTATGAGACATTATTAACAAAATGGAATTTATAATATAAACTATTGCATTTTATTATATGGAAATTGTGGCTGCCTATTGTTTACATAAGAAAAAAAAATCTATATCATAATTCTTTGAAGAGAGCCAGCTTTAAAAATTTCTCCAGCATGGTACTGATTCTGAGGCACTCACATTGATTTAATTATAAATGTCACAAATAAAAGAAAGTTCTGATATAAGAAGTTTTCTTTTTGGAACACGTTAGGTTCATCTGGTAAGTACGTGCATGTGTGTGTGTTAACTATTGACTATTTTTTCATGTGTACATTCCCACTGTACCATGCCCTTTGACTTTTAGACAAATAGTATCCATTCATCCTGGTTTTTTAAACAACAAAATTATTCAGCATAAGAAGCACACATCTGCCAAATTGTATATTCTAGACATTTCCGTTGATCTTTTCAGATCCTTAGTGATGCCCCCTTTATAATGTAAAAGCAAGCATAAACAGGCTGCCCCTGAAGCTTCCTTTGTCAAAAATGCATTAAGGTAATATACAGTGGAAGGTTTTCTTTCAATGTTTGTGTAAAGCTAGAGTATTAAAAAACAAGGTGATTTTGTGGCTGTTGTTGAAAAGAAATGATGAAGAGTTTTCCTAAAAATTATGTAACCAGATATTATTTCGAATATGATATCATTTTACAGTGAAGGTATTTCAACTCTAACCTAGTAGGAAGACACAGGGAATGTATGATCACATGTGATGATGACACAACTCTAATGTCACTTTTATAACTATACATGTTGGCCTGTGTGGGTAAATATGACATATCTTCTACTCAGATTTGACAGTTGTACTTTCAGAAGATTTTAAAACAGTAAATAAGCCATCCTTTTTGAGGTGAATGTAAAATGGGAGTTACATGCGTTTATGGGATATGCTTTCATTGCTCTAAGTTTCATATTTCTTTATTCAGAATTGTAATCATCCTTTAGTAGGCTCGTTCTGTCAAAACCGTATCTTGGTGCATTGTGATTCTTCTTAACTAAAGATGTCAGGGCCCGCTATTAAAAAAACTCCTGGAGGGGCACCTGGGTGGCTCAGTCGGTTAAGCATCCGACTTCAGCTCAGGTCAAGATCTCACTGTCCGTGAGTTCAAGCTCCACATCAGACTCTTGGGCTGACAGCTCGGAGCCTGGAGCCTGCTTCGGATTTTGTGTTTCCCTCTCTGTCTTCCTCTCCCCCACTCATGCTCTGTCTCTCTCTCTCTCTCAGAAATAAATAAACATTAAAAAAAAAAAAACTCTTGGAGATGCAATGTACAGCATGGCAACTATAGTTAGTAATACTGTATTGTGTATTTGACAGTGGCTAAGAGATTAAATCTTAAATAGTTCTCATCACAAGAAAAAGAAATTCTGTTAACTGTGAACAGTGACAGATGTTAACTAGACTTATTGTGGTGATCATTTCACAATACATACAAATGTCAAAGTCATTATGTTATATACCTGAAAACTAATATAATGTTGTATGTCAATTTTACCTCAATAAAAAAAAAAATTAAAGAAAAGTCAGTGGCCAAAATTACTTTAGATTCAATTTTCATGTTTTGTTATTTATATGCTCTTTGCTATCTTGTATATCTCTTACACTTAAACTTTCAGAGGTTTTAAATATGATCTTCCAGATCAACTATAACGTATCAATGTGATAATTCAAACATTTCATTACTAGTCTGCACTGTATTTTATTTTAGTTACCCACCATTATTTTATTTAATTCCTTCACAGTAGACCCTTTATTTTTAGTTTCTTATGGTTAAACCCAGATAACTTTGCTTAGCAATTTTCGCTCTGAATCTATAAGGTAGTCTGAAGTATAGTCATTAAATCCTGCACTCCTAAGGCCTCTATTTTCCCTTCTACTTAATTTATGGAGATTATCACCCTGTAGAATAATATATCATCTTGGCTTCAAAATTTCTCTCTTATACATGTTTTTTCTTTCCCATTCTTTAGTCCAGTGGGAGTGGTGCTTTTTTTTCTAATTGATGCCTTCTATTCTGGACTGCACATACATGCCAATGCTGTGGGAGTAAATGTCATAGGAAAGAGAGTATCAGAATTGCTTAGTGAAAAGATGCCTCAGAGGAGGGTGGAAGTGTCTCCTCCTGGCAGAAGAGCAAATGGCATTTGGGAGAGAGGAGAAACAGATGGTGACTCTGAAAACAGGACATGGTAATGCCCCCTCTTCATGAAATAAGCATGAGTTGAGTGTGAACCCTGCACAGTTAACAATAAATATGGTAGGTCAATTCCCAAGTAATGCACATGGTAAATATGGACCAACGTCTTGATTGCAGAAGTGTGGAAAATACACACCTCAACTGAAGCTAGCTTTGTGAGTGAAGTTAGTGAGAAATAAAGGTGTACTTTTAGTGCCTTAAAGGAAAGACGATTCGTAGTTCAAGAACTCAAAGTAATAAACACACAAAAAAATCAGATTTTATATAAGGAGAAACATATGGAGTTTAAATTTATGATCATAAAATGTTGTTTTCTTTTAATCCCCTGACTATATAATTCTGTAGCAAGGATAAAGTAAGGCATATTTTCTTTACCAAATTGTCATTTTGAGAAGCTAATCCTTGATATGACTCTAAGTTGCATGTTTATACTTCAGTGTAGTATCTATCAAATTTACATCATGTCTGTTTTTCCCCAGTAAGAAAAATGAGTATTCTGTGTTGTTATGCTAGTCTCTACTTTATTTCTTCTCCACCCATTTCAGTATTTTAAAACAAATAGAATTTTTTTTCTATTGGTTACACTTCTGTCTTACAATATTATTATTACCCACTATGTGGAGTTCTATAAATATTTGATGGTATCTATTATTATGTGAGAAGAGAATATTAATGCTCTTGCCTTTCTTTGCACATGGCTTTCCCCAGTCCCACATCCCAAACTTGTCATCTATTAATTTAATTTTACATTTTGCACTGTAATCTTATTCAAATATTTATTTAATTTAATACTACCTACTGGTGGATCCTATATGTTGCAATCAAGAGAGGCTTTACAGTGTACTGATGATGTAGGATTTGTCAAGTCAGTGTAAATGTCATGTTTCCTATGCCATTTGTGAGAATATAGCCAATGTCAAAGGCTGATGAACTTTTTTTCTATTCTCTATTAATAATTAGAACCCATATGATGTTGAATCCAGTTTCATGTTTTAATCATATAGATTATGAAACAACTTAGAATTTTTGTGTACATTATTTGCTTGCCTTTTCTATCAGGTAATGATTTCCCTACATAATTACACCTTCTGATGGATCCTATATGTTATTTTGCTCTATTTATCCCAGATAGCCTTTTCCAAAAGAGAATGCTTTATTATACAACTTATAACTTCTACAACTTATAACACTATTGTTTTAAGTCCACTTATAGTGGCTTTCAATTCTGACTCTTGATTTTCTGCAACTTTTTTTTTTTCTGAAGTACATCCCCAAGTTTCCTCAGAAGAGACTGGGTTAACCTTTTGTGGTTCCTGCATACCTGACATTGTCTTTAGTTTACCCTTATATTTTGTCAGATTAATGATGCCTAAATTGTGTACTGTAAATATTTTTCTATTGTCTTCCATATCACACAGGGATTTCCATCAATAGGCTGGTGACAAATGAATTCCACTTCCCTTCTAGATTCCCTAGTAGTGTTTTTTGTTTCTGTTTTTTTTGTTTTTTTGTTTTTTTTCTCTCCAAACTGATAATTTATTAGAGGTGTCTACGTTGGTATCTACCATTACCCTGATCAGCACACTATATAGTTTCTTTTATTCTAAAACCTTATTTTCTTCAGCTTTATTACTTCTGTGATAGTTTTGCTCCTACCCATACCTCCACTTTTTTTTCTTTTTTTCTTTTCTCTATTTGAATATTGTTCCCCTTCCATTCATTCTATGTTGTGTATTCTTCCACAGTATACTTACTTCATCTTCTGAAAAATTGAGGTTTTTATTTTAGCCCTTTGGTAGCCCTTTTGTAACATTGTAGGAATCATAGTTTTTAATTCTAATAAATATGTTTTTCCTCCTCCACCCACTTCTTCTCCTATTTCCTTTTCTTATTTCATGTGTGTTTCTATAGAATTGCTTCCAAAATCTCTCTGCAAAAGATATTTTTTTTTAATTTTTTTTTTTCAACGTTCATCCATTTTTGGGACAGAGAGAGACAGAGCATGAACGGGGGAGGGGCAGAGAGAGAGGGAGACACAGAATCAGAAACAGGCTCCAGGCTCAGCCATCAGCCCAGAGCCTGACGCGGGGCCCGAACTCACGGACCGCGAGATCGTTACCTGGCTGAAGTCGGATGCTTAACCGACTGCGCCACCCAGGCGCCCCTGCAAAAGATATTTTAATCCTCTTTTTCTTCTACTTGATTGTCTTCTAATAAGTTGTAATCTATCTTGATTTTTATCTGTCATGCTTTCAGCTTTTCTCATAAAGCTGGTGACTGTGGTGTTTAAATTTAAATTTTAAAAGGATAATTGTTGGGGCACCTGGGTGGCTCAGTCGGTTGAGCGTCCGACTTCAGTTCAGGTCATGATCTCACAGTCTGTGAGTTCGAGCCCCACGTTGAGCCCTGTGCTGACAGCTCAGAGCCTGGAGCCTGCTTCAGATTCTGTGTCTCCCTCTCGCTCTGCCCTCCCCTGCTCATGCTCTGTCTCTCTCTGTCTCAAAAATAAATAAAAACATTAAAAAATTAAAAACAAAGATAATTGCTTTAGTTTGATGTTGTTGACCTACTCTGTTCTTTCATGAGGATTGCTTCTCCACTAGGTCTCCCCACTTTTAAGAATAATTTTTCATATCTCACAGTAAGTTATATTGTTTTAATTTCTTTTATGTCAGTTATATGCTATAATACAGGCTCCACTAGCATCTCCCTTTAAAAAGTAGGCCTCAAAAGCTTTGTATTACTGCTTCCTTAATTTATTAACAATTTGAAAAAACCAGAAGACTTTGCTTCTCCACTTTGTAGGTTGTTATTAAATATGTATCTTGCTTTGAACTTTGAATAGATACCAATAGCCACCTCTAAGCTCCATGAAACAAGACCAAGACATGAGTGATCATATGAATTTTTATGAAAATTTTACTCAGTGCAGTGAACTATGAGATAAAATTTATCATCACTGAGGCAAAGCAGATGACATAAAATGTGGGATATTGAAGTAGACAGATAGCAGAGTAAAATTTCTGTGAGCTGTCTATAAGAGGAATGTATTATGAAAAGGTACCAAAAAAGAACTTTCCTGTGATTATAATAATTTTTGGTACTATATATATTATTTTGATATAAGTCATTACATAGGATATTTTCCTCATTGTGGAATTTACATTTCTTTAAATGTTATGTAAAGTATAATTTTTAGGAACTAAACAACTGAAAACATTATTATAAAATGAAGACTTATTGATGATTTCATCTTGCCCATAGACTTATGACATATTATTTTTTCAATATTGTATAGAAATGATGTCATTGCAAATAAGCAGGTGGAAAAATTACAGGGAAATTTTGTGTCTTCATCCATGAAGACACATAAGTATTTAGGAGGCATAGAACACTACTTAAAATTTTTTTGGGATACATATAGCTGGTTTTTTTTCTCTTTTCTCTTTTACCAATAATAATTTATTGATACTAACTAGTTATATGTGTATAATTGGGATTGCAGGTATCATTTACATTACTTAAGTGGGAAATATGAATGAGGCTATCACTTTGTGGCATCATACTATTATTTAAAAAAAATTTTTTAATGTTTAATTTTGAGAGAGACAGATAGAGAGCAAGCAAGAGAGGGGCAGAGAGAGGGAGGCACAGAATCCAAAGCAGGCTCCATAATCTGAGCTGCCAGCACAGAGCCCTATGCGGGGCTCGAACTCACGAACCGTGAGATCATGACCTGAGCCAAAGTCAGATGCTTAACCAACTGAGCCACCCCGGTGCCCCAGCATCATATTATTAATAATAACATGAAGACATCATAGATGATCAATCGGTTATTTTAGGGAATATTTACTGACCACCCATTATTTGGCCTACACCTTATAAATTGTATTTGAAAATAAGGTTTGAGTTACTTATATGCTTGAACCATATTGGAGGAATAGGAGAGAAACCATCTGTGCTAAAACTGTCTGAGCTTATATATGACCTATTGTGCAAGGAAAAAACTTGAAGTAGATTCTTTGCTAAATGACATACAACATAAAATTAGTAATATTCAATTAGTATTGTATTACAAGTAATGTTGGAAGATATATTTGTAGTGATTTACATCCATATGACGTAGCATAAAAATCTGCTATGTCTCTCCACATTGAGTTTCTGGTTTTCAATTTTGTGTGTGGATTTTTTGTCCTAAAACTCATCCATATGTTTTTAGCCACTTCTGGAAACCCTAAACATTTTGACATTTAAACTTGGGGAAGATATTTGTCAAGTAATAATTTCATTATAACATTTCTGCAACTCTATTGACAGATAAAGGCCTGGGCATCTTTGAAAATATATTTGGCTTTGCCGCTTCAGTGATGTGATTCCACATAGCATCATGATTCATTGTATCAATTTTGGCAAACATTGTTGTTAGAAATATCTTTAAAATATTAAACTAAGTTTTTTCTTGTTCTTTAGTAGATATTACCTTAATAAGATCCAGGGAATTGATTCAATACATTTTCAAGTATCTGTGTCAACAGATTGAAGAAAAAATATGTAAAGTTATTTTTTAATATACTGGACAAGTCATGAAGTGGAGTATGCTGAGATGAGAATTTTTGGTGTACATTACTCTGTTTATACTAGGCCTTTTGGGCATGCTCCCCCAACCTCAAAGTAAAAAAAGGAATTTTCTAAAAATACATGTATTTTTTTCTTTTTGCTTGTTTAAGTTCAGTCTGGCTACCAGTTTGAGAAAATACTAGAATAGGGGCAAGAGAGCAATCAGATACTCTAATTAGAGAAATGAAACGATAATACAGTCAAGAAAAGATGGAGGCTTGCATTTAGATGGAGGGTATTAATTTCCAGGTAAACTGACAGATTTGAGCTAATTTTGCGGGTAGGGTCAATATGTGTTTAGTTTCTGGACTCAATAACTTGTATACACTGGTACTACTCATTGAATTGCAATGCCTGGAAATGTGCGTGTGTTTGTGCATGTTTGCAAATGTACACATGAAAGGCAGAAAATCTAGACGACCTTAATGTATTTTTTTAATATATCTATGAGGCATCCAAGAGGATATTCCAATAATGTAGTTGAAAATATGATTCTGAACTCAAATCAAGTATTGGAGCTGGAGGAAAAAAAGTCAGAATTTTCAAGGTGGAGATGATATAAAAAATAGTAAAAATAACAATGCCTCTTAGGAAGAGTGGTTAAAACAAAAAGAGTTCTCAGGTCTAACCCATGAAGGGGTCTGAGGTTTCTTATTATGCAGAAGAAGAGATAGAATTTAAATTATTATGAGAGAGAAAAGAGGAGAAACAGTAGAGTGTGATATTAATGAACCAAGAGAATAGAGCTAATTAAGATAACAAAAATTCCATCATGAATTTCTTATAGAGGGGCAGTGGTGGCCTAGGATAGTGAAGCATGTTAGAAAAAGAAGTAAATTTATATAGTGTGTTGAGGGGTAAGAGTTGTGAAGACAGAGGCAGTTTGTGTAGATATGTCTTTTAAGTAGGAGGGAAAAGGGACTCTGTGATGTGTGAAACCGAAGAGATAACCAAGGGAGTGGCATCCTCCTATAGAAGAGACAAAATGTTGTTTAAGGCAAAAATAAAGCATGCACTTTGCAAGTTAAATGGAAACATTGCTGTAATTGTATCCTTGGTTTTGAGTAGAATGGGTCCCAGTCTGGTGAAATCTTTTTTGTGTGAGTGTGAATATATAGATATATGAGTGCGAATATATAGATATACCATTTGCAACTGATGATTTTTAAAAAAAGATATATATGTGAAAAAAGACATGGTGTGAAGTTGTCATTTCAGGAAAAAAAAGCCTATTGGGCATTCTAGGAAATGTTGTGACAGTAGAATTGTCAGTTAGTAAATGCCTTTAACAACACATGAAGCAGGTGTGTGCAGATCGGCTCAACTGGCATTGAAGATTTCACAGGCAAGACAAATGGAAAGCACCGGGATGTGGGGCAGGGATGGAACTGATAGGAAAGGGGAGAGGAGAAGAGAGACACAGATGGAGGGTAGAGAAGGGAAAGAAGGGAGGTACATGAGTTTTGGTCATTTGAGAGTGAAATGTTACAAATAAACATTCTGTGTGCATGCTGGATAGATAGGAAGGATAAAGACCTTCCCTGTGTCTGCAACAGTTGTAGGAGCATTGGATTACAGTGCTTGAGAAGATGTTTAGCAGTGGTGCACGAAAGTATACGATATGAAAGATTGGAATTAGGAGCATATTCTCATGGAAATGTGGAAAACAAGATGTAAGAGATTAAGCAGTTTTGGCTACCAACAAAGACTAGATTATTAGGAATTAGGAGCATATTCTCATGGAATGTGGAAAACAAGATGTTAGAGATTAAGCAGTTTTGGCTACCAACAAAGACTAGATTATTGAGATTAAAATGCTAATAAATATGGATGCTTTGACTCACCAAATCTATCAGAATAGAGACCAATTTTTTAATGTTTCAGACTGAAGTTCCTTTTTGACAAATGTAGATTACAAACAGTAACAAAAACTGTGTGATTAGTTTGATTTTTTAGGCTACAAAAACCAGTTTCTTCATAAATTTGGAGGTCTTTTGACACCAAAAAAACCCACACCGATTATTAATTGCTTAGTGTCTCAAATCACATGACTCATCTAAAACTAAAGAAATATATTGAATTTTTTCAAATTTTAAATTAATAGGATTTTGATGTTATCAGAAAGGTCTTGTATTTTATGAGCAATTGGTGACAATTCAAGAACTTTTATCCTTTGTAAAATATCATTCTTATTATATTTCTTATAAATTTCTATCAAAGTTTAAGTTACTGAAATAAGAATTTGCTATGTCTCCAACTAAAAATATGTGTGTGTAAGGATTCAAGCTCACCTTATAATTAAACATGTGCAAACTGCTTAAAATTTTTTATTGGACTTTTAATTCTGATTTCAAGTGATGAATTTCTTTGAATATCTTTTTACTCTTGAGAAAAAAATATCTAATCACATTTACTTTAAAATCTATAAAATTTCTTAGTACTGTCCACTTTACTATCTTTTAAAATATTTTTTTACAATAAGCAGTTTCTCATGTATTTTGTTTTAGCAAATTTCAGAGGCCATACATTGTGAAATTTGCAAAACAAAATCTTCCAATGTCTTGTTTTCTTTTATATATATACATATATATACATATATATGTGTATATATATGTATATATATATGTATATATATGTATATGTATATATATTTAATTTGTTTTAATTTTTGAAAAAAACTTTTATTATCGAGGGAGAGAGACAGAGCATGAGACTGGGAGGGGCAGACAGAGAAGGAGACAGAATCCGAAGTAGGCTCCAGGCTCTGAGCTGTCAGCACAGAGCCTGACGTGGGGCTCGAAACCCACGAACTGTAAGATCGTGACCTGAGCCGAAGTTGGATGCTTAACCAACTGAGCCACCAGGCACCCCAATGTCTTGTTTTCTTTATTGTTCTAATTGTAATACTAGCTTCTGCATGAAGACTCAAGAAGCATATGAAAACATGTCAACATCACTAATCAACAGAGAAATGTTAACACCACAATGAGATACCATCACATACCCATTGGGCTGGCTCCCAAAGGGAAGGGGAAAAGGAAGGGGAGAAAGATGGAGAAAATAAAAGAAAAAAAAAAGAAAGAAAAGTGTTGGCTAGGATGTAGACATAAGTGAACCCTTGTGCACTCTTTTTTAGTGCAAAAGATGCCCTGTGAGCATTACATGAACCCACGTATGTTAAACCTGGACCAAAACGCATCCTAATGTTGTGAGGAAAGAGCTAGGGAAGGCAGCTTCAGACTTCTCCTTGCTTCACCTAAATCTCACAATTGCGTGAATCATTTGAGTTCTCAATACAGTTTGATACTCAGTGAAATCTCTGATTCTTGTGAGTCTTACTTCATACTCAGAACTCTTTGTTAGGTAAGCCATTGGGTATAACACATTCTTCACTGACTCATCTTTCATATGCAAGTTGGTCTGGGGTCAATGAAGAATTTCATTTCTTCTCAGTTCTTCAAAATAGCAGGTGTAGTTTGTAGAGTAATTCCCTCAGGCTTTATGAAGGAATGCTATAGAAGGCAGGTATGACTTAGAGCAGTCTTCTCAAGGCTTTTGTGGCATATGGTAATCAAAATAACTTTAATGTTCCCTTCAAATTGATTAAACTTTAGGGGTGCCTGGGTGGCTCAGTCGGTTGAGCGTCCGACTTCGGCTTAGGTCATGATCTCACAGCTCATCAGTTCAAGCCCCGCATCGGGCTCTGTGCTGACAGCTCGGAGCCTGGAGCCTGCTTCTGACTCTGTGTCTCCCTCTCTCTCTGCCCCTAACCCACTTGCATTCTGTCTCTGTCTCTCTCAAAAATAAATAAACATTAATTTTTTTTCAAATTGATTAAACTTTAGACAGGCTTCATCCTGATTATAGACCCCCGACTCTCTTAGAGTATTTACTTCAGAAAACATGTAATTGTAAATTCTTACTCTGTCTCTTGAGATGTAAATCTTTTAAAAAGCTTCTTGCCAGTTTTGTAACCCAGGAATGGCTTTCTCAAAGAGCTGGCAGCCATATCTTTGAAATGGAGTTATTGATGAAAAGAGTATTACTCTTTCCCAGTTTCTCTGGGAGAGTACAAGCCTAACTTCAAGAACCCTACTTCAAATTGTAAAACTACCCCCTGTCATAAAGATATGAGAAACTTTACTTTTGTTTGGATAAAGCCAATTAACAAACAGAAACAGCCTATATTTCCAACACCTCAGCTCCTAAAAACACTCTAGGTCTTTGTTTAAGTAGAATTGAGTTCTGACTGAGATACAGGCTCACTCCCTTATTATAATAACCTTGAATAAATCCATTTATATTTTATGTTTAAATATGTTTGGTACATTTTTTGATTTGACTATGTCCAAGGCCATTATAGTGATAACAGCATTGTATGGTGTAAACTGAGCCTCATTTTGCATATATCTATACATAATAAATACTTAGTAAATATTTGTTGAACCGATTTTAATTTAAAAGCTTTGTCATTTGCATTTTCTTTAGCATACAGACACACACACACACACACACACACACACACACACACACCACACACCACACACACAGCATGTCTTGGAACACCTGAACGGAGATTTATTAAACTGCAACTCATGGTTCATATTAAGTAAAGTTACACAAATAGTTTTATCATTAATTCATTCAGCTTATATGTATTAAGTGATTAGGTCCATTCACACATTAGGGTCAGATTCATTTTAAACATGCAGACAAGCAGATGCCTTGTGTAATGACAATTTATTTCTATATGTTTTGCCTTTTGGTTTGGAGTAATACTGCTTAAATATGAAGATAGTGTTTATTTATAAATGAATATTAATGGAAAAATTAAAGTTCTAATTCTTACATAAAATTAACACTTCAAATTTTAAGTATTCACACTTCCAATTGTGACTTATTAAAAGTAAGGAGAAAATGGGGCGCCTGGATGGCTCAGTCGGTTAAGCATCCGACTTTAGCTCAGGTCATGATCTCCTAGTTCATGGGTTCGTGCCCCTCATTGGGTTCTGTGCTGACATCTCAGAGCCTGGAGCCTGCTTCGGATTCTGTGTCTCCTTCTCTCTCTATTCCTCCCCTGCTCATGCTCTGTCTCTCTCTCTCTCTCTCTCTGCAAAATAAATAAAGATTAAAAAAATAATAATAATAAAGGTAAGGAGAATTGTTATATTTCTTTGGATTTTGCGTGTGTATCACTCAGATTATAAAACTTTGATTGAGTTCATGTATTTTTGATCTGGTAACGGTAACTGCCATCCATTTAATATCTTAAATGTGAAACTTGTCTTCTGTCATACACACCTCACAATATTTAATTTGTGGGGAGCGCCTGGGTGGCCCAGTTGGTTGAGCAATCAACTTCGACTCAGGTCATGATCTCGCGGTTTGTGGGTTCAAGCCCACATTGGCCTCTGTGCTGACAGTGCAGAACCTGCTTGGCATTCTCTCTCTCTCTTTGTCCCTCCTCTACTTGTGCATTCTCTCTCTTTCAAAATAAATGAATAAACTTTAAAAAATATTTATTTTTTTATTCTATTTATCAAATATATTTTAAGAGTAATCCCTCTGGGTAGCCATTGAATTTAGAGAATTTAAGGAGTGAAAGAGACAGCTCAGCACAGTGCTACAAAATTACCCACGTGGACTAATCAAATTGAGTGATAATTATGAGGTGCTTTTTAAGAAAGAAAGAAAGAAAGAAAGAAAGAAAAGAGGAGGAAGGGAAAGAGGAAAGAAAAAGAAGGATGGAAGGAAAGAAAGAAAGAAAGAAAGAAAGAAAGAAAGAAAGAAAGAAAGAAAGAGAAAGAAAGAACAGAAAGAAAGAGGGAAAGAAGAAAAAAAAACTAAACCAAAAGAAGCCTCTTAATTTGTGCAGTGTTAAAAAGGAAGGATTCCAAGAGCTGACTTACTTAAGGACTTTTATAATCACAATCTTCTGGAGGCAGGTGCCTGGAGGCAGAAGTGACTATTGACCCTTCTATGACTTGAGTTTCCTGAGTGCTTGCTAAGGCTTTTGGCCAGGGAATGTGATGGGAATTCAGGACACAATCCAACTATAAAGATACATCATTATACCGCATCCTCAGAAGTCTTACTGCTACTTGGTCACTGTATGTACTGTGCAGAAGCTTATTTCTCATTGATCTGTTTTTCCCTTAACCCTGCTCAGAAAAGTCATGAAAGTGACTCTGGAAAGATGTTGATTTGAATGGGACATTTGATGTATTTGTATCAGGAATCAAGTATTGTAGCAAATAATAAGTTTTCTTTTTTTTTTTACATATATATGATTATTTATGTACACAGGTGATTCTTGAAAAACACTTTTGAATTGTGTGGGTCTACTTATATGCACATTTTTTACAACACAGTACTGTAAATGTATTTTCTCTTCCTTATAATTTTCTTATTAACATTATCTTTTCTGTATCTTCTTTTTTTTTATATGAAATTTATTGACAAATTGGTTTCCATACAACACCCAGTGCTCATCCCAAAAGGTGCCCTCCTCAATACCCATCACCCACCCTCTCCTCCCTCCCACCCCCCATCAACCCACAGTTTGTTCTCAGTTTTTAAGAGTCTCTTATGCTTTGGCTCTCTCGCCCTCTAACCTCTTTTTTTTTTTTCTTCCCCTCCCCCATGGGTTCCTGTTAAGTTTCTCAGGATCCACATAAGAGTGAAACCATATGGTATCTGTCTTTCTCTGTGTGGCTTATTTCACTTAGCATCACACTCTCCAGTTCCATCCATGTTGCTACAAAAGGCCATATTTCATTTTTTCTCATTGCTACGTAGAATTCCATTGTGTATATAAACCACAATTTCTTTATCCATTCATCGGTTGATGGACATTTAGGCTCTTTCCATAATTTGGCTATTGTTGAGAGTGCTGCTATGAACATTGGGGTACAAGTGGCCCTATGCATCAGTGCTCCTGTATCCCTTGGATAAATTCCTAGCAGTGCTATTGCTGGGTCATAGGGTAGGTCTATTTCAATTTTCTGAGGAACCTCCACACTGCTTTCCAGAGTGGCTGCACCAATTTGCATTCCCACCAACAGTGCAAGAGGGTTCCCGTTTCTCCACATCCTCTCCAGCATCTATAGTCTCCTGATTTGTTCATTTTGGCCACTCTGACTGGCGTGAGGTGATACCTGAGTGTGGTTTTGATTTGTATTTCCCTGATAAGGAGCGACGCTGAACATCTTTTCATGTGCCTGTTGGCCATCCGGATGTCTTCTTTAGAGAAGTGTCTATTCATGTTTTCTGCCCATTTCTTCACTGGGTTATTTGTTTTTCGGGTGTGGAGTTTGGTGAGCTCTTGATAGATTTTGGATACTAGCCCTTTGTCCGATATGTCATTTGCAAATATCTTTTCCCATTCCGTTGGTTGCCTTTTAGTTTTGTTGGTTGTTTCCTTTGCTGTGCAGAAGCTTTTTATCTTCATAAGGTCCCAGTAATTCACTTTTGCTTTTAATTCCCTTGCCTTTGGGGATATGTCGAGTAAGAGATTGCTACGGCTGAGGTCAGAGAGGTCTTTTCCTGCTTTCTCCTCTAAGGTTTTGATGGTTTCCTGTTTCACATTTAGGTCCTTTATCCATTTTGAGTTTATTTTTGTGAATGGTGTGAGAAAGTGGTCTAGTTTCAACCTTCTGCATGTTGCTGTCCAGTTCTCCCAGCACCATTTGTTAAAGAGACTGTCTTTTTTCCATTGGATGTTCTTTCCTGCTTTGTCAAACATGAGTTGGCCATACGTTTGTGGGTCTAGTTCTGGGGTTTCTATTCTATTCCATTGGTCTATGTGTCTGTTTTGGTGCCAATACCATGCTGTCTTGATGATGACAGCTTTGTAGTAGAGGCTAAAGTCTGGGATTGTGATGCCTCCTGCTTTGGTCTTCTTCTTCAAAATTACTTAGGTTATTCGGGGCCTTTTGTGGTTCCATATGAATTTAAGGATTGCTTGTTCTAGTTTCCAGAAGAATGCAGGTGCAATTTTGATTGGGATTGCATTGAATGTGTAGATAGCTTTGGGTAGTATTGACATTTTGACAATATTTATTTTTCCAATCCATGAGCAGGGAATGTCTTTCCATTTCTTTAAATCTTCTTCAATTTCCTTCATAAGCTTTCTATAGTTTTCAGCATACAGCTCTTTTACATCTTTGGTTAGATTTATTCCTAGGTATTTTATGCTTCTTGGTGCAATTGTGAATGGGATCAGTTTCTTTATTTGTCTTTCTGTTGCTTCATTGTTAGTGTATAAGAATGCAACTGATTTCTGTACATTGATTTTGTATCCTGCAACTTTGCTGAATTCATGTATCAGTTCTAGCAGACTTTTGGTGGAGTCTATCGGATTTTCCATGTATAATATCATGTCATCTGCAAAAAGCGAAAGCTTGACTTCATCTTTGCCAATTTTGATGCCTTTGATTTCCTTTTGTTGTCTGATTGCTGATGCTAGAACTACCAACACTATGGTGAACAACAGCAGTGAGAGTGGGCATCCCTGTCGTGTTCCTGATCTCAGGGAAAAAGCTCTCAGTTTTTCCTCATTAAGGATGATGTTAGCTGTGGGCTTTTCATAAATGGCTTTTATGATCTTTAAGTATGTTCCTTCTATCCCGACTTTCTCGAGGGTTTTTATTAAGAAGCGTTGCTGAATTTTGTCAAATGCCTTTTCTGCATCGATTGACAGGATCATATGGTTCTTATCTTTTCTTGTATTAATGTGATGTATCACGTTGATTGATTTGCGAATGTTGAACCAGTCCTGCATCCCAGGAATGAATCCCACTTGATCATGGTGAATAATTCTTTTTATATGCCGTTGAATTCGATTTGCTAGTATCTTATTGAGAATTTTTGCATCCATATTCATCAGGGATATTGGCCTGTAGTTCTCTTTTTTTACTGGGTCTCTGTCTGGTTTAGGAATCAAAGTAATACTGGCTTCATAGAATGAGTCTGGAAGTTTTCCTTCCCTTTCTATTTCTTGGAATAGCTTGAGAAGGATAGGTATTATCTCTGCTTTAAACGTCTGGTAGAACTCCCCTGGGAAGCCATCTGGTCCTGGACTCTTATTTGTTGGGAGATTTTTGATAACCGATTCAATTTCTTCGCTGGTTATGGGTCTGTTCAAGCTTTCTCTTTCCTCCTGATTGAGTTTTGGAAGAGTGTGGGTGTTCAGGAATTTGTCCATTTCTTCCAGGTTGTCCAATTTGTTGGCATATAATTTTTCATAGTATTCCCTGATAATTGTTTGTATGTCTGAGGGATTGGTTGTAATCATTCCATTTTCATTCATGATTTTATCTATTTGGGTCATCTCCCTTTTCTTTTTGAGAAGCCTGGCTAGAGGTTTGTCAATTTTGTTTATTTTTTCAAAAAACCAACTCTTGGTTTTGTTGATCTGCTCTACAGTTTTTTTAGATTTTTTTTTTTTTTTTAAAGAAATTTTTTTTTTAATTTTTTTTTTCAACGTTTATTTATTTTCGGGACAGAGAGAGACAGAGCATGAACGGGGGAGGGGCAGAGAGAGAGGGAGACACAGAATCGGAAACAGGCTCCAGGCTCCGAGCCATCAGCCCAGAGCCTGATGCGGGGCTTGAACTCACAGACCGCGAGATCGTGACCTGGCTGAAGTCGGACGCTTAACCGACTGCGCCACCCAGGCGCCCCCAGTTTTTTTAGATTCTATATTGTTTATTTCTGCTCTGATCTTTATTATTTCTCTTCTTCTGCTGGGTTTAGGCTGCCTTTGCTGTTCTGCTTCTAGTTCCTTTAGGTGTGCTGTTAGATTTTGTATTGGGGATTTTTCTTGTTTCTTGAGATAGGCCTGGATTACAATGTATTTTCCTCTCAGGACTGCCTTCGCCGTGTCCCAAAGCGTTTGGATTGTTGTATTTTCATTTTAGTTTGTTTCCATATATTTTTTAATTTCTTCTCTAATTGCCTGGTTGAACCACTCATTCGTTAGTAGGGTGTTCTTTAACCTCCATGCTTTTGGAGGTTTTCCAGACTTTTTTCTGTGGTTGATTTCAAGCTTCATAGCATTGTGGTCTGAAAGTATGCATGGTATAATTTCAATTCTTGTAATCGTATGAAGGGCTGTTTTGTGACCCAGTATATGATCTATCTTGGAGAATGTTCCATGTGCACTCGAGAAGAAAGTATATTCTGTTGCTTTGGGATGCAGAGTTCTAAATATATCTGTCAAGTCCATCTGATCCAATGTCTCATTCAGGGCCCTTGTTTCTTTATTGACCGTGTGTCTAGATGATCTATCCATTTCTGTAAGTGGGGTGTTAAAGTCCCCTGCAATGACCACATTCTTATCAATAAGGTTGCTTATGTTTATGAGTAATTGTTTTATATATTTGGGGGCTCCAGTATTCGGCGCATAGACATTTATAATTGTTAGCTCTTCCTGATGGATACACCCTGTAACTATTATATAATGTCCTTCTTCATCTCTTGTTACAGCCTTTAATTTAAAGTCTAGTTTGTCTGATATAAGTATGGCTACTCCAGCTTTCTTTTGGGTTCCAGTCGCATGATAAATAGTTCTCCATCCCCTCACTCTCAATCTAAAGGTGTCCTCCGGTCTAAAATGAGTCTCTTGTAGACAGCAAATAGATGGGTCTTGTTTTTTTTCCATTCTGATACCCTATGTCTTTTGGTTGGCGCATTTAATCCATTTACATTCAGTGTTATTATAGAAAGATACGGGTTTAGAGTCATTGTGATGTCTGTATGTTTTATGCTTATAGTGATGCCTCTGGTACTTTGTCTCACAGGGTCCCCCTTAGGATCTCTTGTAGGGCTGGTTTAGTGGTGACAAATTCCTTCAGTTTTTGTTTGTTTGGGAAGACCTTTATTTCTCCTTCTATTCTAAATGACAGACTTGCTGGATAAAGGATTCTTGGCTGCATATTTTTTCTGTCTAGCACCCTGAAAATCTCGTGCCAATTCTTTCTGGCCTGCCAAGTTTCAAAAGAGAGATCAGTCACGAGTCTTCTAGGTCTCCCTTTATATGTGAGGGCACGTTTACCCCTTGCTGCTTTCAGAATTTTCTCTTTTATCCTTGTATTTTGCCAGTTTCACTATGATATGTCGTGCAGAAGATCAATTCAAGTTACGTCTGAAGGGAGTTCTCTGTGCCTCTTGGATTTCAATGCCTTTTTCCTTCCCCAGTTCAGGGAAGTTCTCAGCTATGATTTCTTCAAGTACCCCTTCAGCACCTTTCCCTCTCTCTTCCTCCTCTGGGATACCAATTATGCGTATATTATTTCTTTTTAGTGTATCACTTAGTTCTCTAATTTTCCCCTCATACTCCTTGATTTTTTTATCTCTCCTTTTCTCAGCTTCCTCTTTTTCCATAACTTTATCTTCTAGTTCACCTATTCTCTCCTCTGCCTCTTCAATCCGAGCCGTGGTGGTTTCCATTTTGTTTTGCATTTCATTTAAAGCGTTTTTCAGCTCCTCGTTACTGTTCCTTAGTCCCTTGATCTCTGTAGCAAGAGATTTTTTTGCTGTCCTCTATACTGTTTTCAAGCCCAGCGATTAATTTTATGACTATTATTCTAAATTCACTTTCTGTTATATTATTTAAATCCTTTTTGATCAGCTCATTAGCTGTTGTTATTTCCTGGAGATTCTTCTGAGGGGAATTCTTCCACTTGGTCATTTTGGATAGTCCCTGGCATGGTGAGGACCTGCAGGGCACTTCCCCTGTGCTGTGGTGTATAACTGGAGTTGGTGGGCGGGGCCACAGTCCGACCTGATGTCTGCCCCCAGCCCACTGCTGGGGCCACAGTCAGACTGGTGTGTGCCTTCTCTTCCCCTCTCCTATGGGCGGGATTCACTGTGAGATGGCGTGGCCCGTCTGGGCTACTTGTACACTGCCAGGCTTGTGATGCTGGGGATCTGGCGTATTAGCTGGGGTGGGTAGGCAAGGTGCACGGGGGCAGGAGGGGCAGGCTTAGCTCGCTTCTCCTTAGGTGATCCACTTCAGGAGGGGCCCTGTGGCAGTGGGAGGGAGTCAGATCTGCTGCCGGAGGTTTGGCTCCGCAGAAGCACAGAGTTGGGTGTTTGCACTGAGCCAGCAAGTTCCCTGGCAGGAACTGGTTCCCTTTGGGATTTTGGCTGGGGGATGGGCGGGGAAGATGGCGCTGGCGAGCGCCTTTGTTCCCCGCCAAACTGAGCTCTGTTGTCTGGGGGCCCAGCAGCTCTCCTTCCCTTTGTCCTCCAGCCTTCCCGCTTTCCGAGCAGAGCTGCTAACTTATGTCCTCCCAGATGCTAAGTCACGCTTGCTGTCGGAACACAGTCCGCCTGACCCCTCCGCTTTTGCAAGCCAGACTCGGGGGCTCTGCTTGGCCGGGGAGCCGCCCCTCTGCCCCGGCTCCCTCCCGCCAGTCCGTGGAGCGTGCACCGCCTCGCCGCCCTTCCTACCCTCTTCCGTGGGCCTCTTGTCTGCGCTTGGCTCCAGTGACTCCGTTCTGCTAATCCTCTGGCGGTTTTCTGGGTTATTTAGGCAGGTGTAGGTGGAATCTAAGTGATCAGCAGGACGCGCGGTGAGCCCAGCGTCCTCCTACGCCGCCATCTTGACTAGCTCTATAATAAGTTTTCCTTATAGTATTTAGAAATAATAATTTCCAAATTATTCACACAAAGAAATAAAATATTCAATACTCAGAAGCACACTTCATCACCCTTTGTATTCCTTTCCCATTACCACCCACCAAGGATAACCTAGTAAGTATCACAGTGTTATTAGGAATATCACTTCTTCTGACATCGTAGGTTACTCTTGCCCTTTTTTTGGACTTGATATAAATTGAATCATTCAGTATGTACTCAGTAGTGTCTGGCCTCTTTCATCCATGTTATTGTATGAAGTTTCAGTTTTTTTTTTCCTTTTCACTGTTGTATGGTATTCCATTATGCACATATAGCAAAATTTATTTTTCAGTGTACTTGTTATGTGCATTTGAGTAGTCTTCAGTTTGGGTTATTCCCTGTAGTGTTACCATTAACATTCTCACCCTAATTATTATAAGAACATATGTGTGTAGTTGTGTTTGTATCTTCAGTTACTTTTCACTCTCTTAATGGTGTATTTTATTGAATGACCAAAATAGTTCTTTAAAACTACAAAGTAAATAGTAGTACCCTGCTTGAGTCCCTTCAAATCCTTCCTATTTCATTAAAATTTAAAATCAAATCCATAACGGATTTCCACATCATCCAGCTCCTGCTTTCCTCCAAAATCTCATGCTATTTCCTCTTACTATGCTTCAATCTCTCTAATCTGTCACTGCCTAGAATGTAACCAGATTTGACCTTCACAGAATTAATTGTCTTGTTATCTCTTGCTGAAAATCTTTTTCTTGTATCCCATGTATATCAGACTCCTTCTTCAGGTAACCACCTTAGAAAGTCATTTGACAGACATAATCAGAGTGTGTCAACCCCTGTTGTTTTCTATTAGTACATTATTATGCCCTTTCAAAAATATTGTGAAAATTTTTAATTATCTCATCAGTTTTAGTGAATTAAAATAAATTATATCTGTATCTTCTAGACTGTAAGTATCATGTCTGTTTTGTTTATTCCTCTATACATAGTACATAGCAGAGGACATGTTAAATATTAGTTGCTTAGTCAAATTCATCGAGTAAACAAATAAAAAATATACCTATAATGGACTGAATGTATCCTTTCAAAATTCATATGTAAAAACCTTAATATGATGCTTTTGGGGATGGAACCTTTGGGAGGTGATTAGGTCATAAGTGTGGAGCCCTGATGAGTAGGATTAGTGTTCTTATAAGAAGAGGTCAGAGAGCTGCCTGCTTTCCACCACATGAGGATACACTGAGAAGTCTGTGATCTGGAAGAGGACCCTCACCCGACCATACTGGCATACTAATTTCAGATTTCCAGCCTCCACAACTGTGAAAAACATATTTCTGTTTATAAGCCAATCAGTCTATTTTGTTATAGCAGCTTAATCTCAGACAATACATATGTATCTGTGATATATTTATATAATAACTATTTATATTTTCCCTTATATATGAGATCTACATTTCTGATTCTTCCTTCTAACACTTCAGGACCTCTAACACTTCAGGATGTAATATCAATGCAGAGTCCCCGTGGTTTAATTCAGGTAAATCAAATCAGTGATTATTATTGTAGTTCTAGATCACTTTAGATATAATATAAGTGCTATATATAAACATAGATATGTACATATATATTTCTTTTAATATGAAAATGACAAGAATCTTCAAACAGTCTAGTGGGTCACATAGATAAGCTGTCAAATGATTACAGTGTAAATGCTATAGTGTGAATATGAATTAAGTGTTATATAAACAACTAACTCATTGGGGCAGATAGCTAGAGGAGTTAAGAAGCTTTAGGCAAAGTTAAATATTTGTGGTAGAAATTTCAAAATTGATTTTACCTACTGCTTTTCTTATATAGGTGCCTATAAAATAATAAAATATATAACTTGTCTAAACTTCTGTCCCCTCTGATATGAAATGTCTCCTATAACATTTCCCTTTTCATTCATTCATGAAGCAGCTGTTTACTGAGGTTATGTTCTAGGCTCCAGACAACAAAATAGAGAAACAGAGAGAGAAAGCAAGAAAAATTGACATTATAAAGTTGGTATGCTACATATAGAAGAGATAATCAGTGCTGGGGATTTTTTATCTCATATTGTTGCTTCTATTTTATTTCTCCAGTTTTAAAATTTATCATTCTCATATGATGTACAATCCAGAATTTTCTTTTATTTCTCATGTTTATCTCTTCCCTGGATGTCCAATCAAAATCTGCAATATTTTTCATTTTTTCTAAGTTTTCCCTAATGGGAAAAGATTAGAGGCAGAAAAAATATGCTGTTTGGGGCAGTCATCATTTTAGACCCACAAAGAGATTGCCCACACAATTGCCTTTGATGAATAAATAATGATAATGCCATTATGTTTATATTTTGGCACTTGGTATATTTGTCCAGGTTAATGTCAGTTTTATACTCTAAAATTCTAGAAGACAGACATCATATCTCTAATGTGCTCCAGTCCATGCATTGTGCAGATGGGTATTTCCTTTTTGATTGAAATATGGATATGGGAGTTGTCATCTTGGAAAGTTTATAAATGAAAAAGAGTAATCTTTTACTCTGTAATAACTCAGGAACAACTGGAAAAATGTTCTTTAACTGTAAAAAAAATCAACTTGCAGGCTAAGTCTAAGCATAGAAATTTCATCCTAAATGATATCTATAAAAAAAAGGTGTGATTGACTGGAAACAGTGGCTTATAATGAAAGATGTCTCAGAAACCTCTCACTTACATTTCCTACCACAAAGAATGAAATACGCACCACATGTTTAGGTCACATTCTGAGTAATATGATAGAGTTTGCAATATAATGTTATTGACATTGATTTATTAATATTGATTTCTAAGCTGTACAACATAGTCGAAGCTATTTTCTTCTGCTTTCTTTCTTAAGCAGATTAAAGTAAAAATAGTGAATTATGAATTGTGGGCTGTCTTGAATTTTGATAAAATATCAACAATGACTTTTCAGTGTCATGTTTCACCAACTGTAATTAATTGCTTTAAAGTGTGCATTCCAATAAAAGTCATTTTTACATTTACACATGGTTATATTTAGAAGAAATAAAGTTTGGAATTGAAAACTGCATAAAATAATTTTATTTGTTATTTTCAGCGCAAGAAATTTAGATATAGCGTAATTGCAGTGGTTTAATTATTTTACATCATCATAGTACCTCTTTATTTATATATATAATTACTCTTAATATTACTAACAAAAACAAAACAGCACAAATATAAATTTTGTGAGTTTTTCAGAATCTCTTACTAATGTAGTATGTAAATGTAAAGAAAATTATAAAATATCCCATCCCAATAATAATTTAATAACTAATATTATAGTTTCATAGGAACAGGATTTATCCTTGGTAAAAACTTGTTGCTATTATCATCCATTATTTCCTTAAGTTATTTTGGTAACTTTCTTCTCTGTTATAACTGACCACTGAATCAGCAATCTACTAAGTTTTGATTCATTTTCTCCATCAAGACCTATTTACTATTTCCTGCTGTATCCTGGTTTCCTAGTGTGCTTTTCTACCCAATCTGCCTTTATGGTTTGGACTTAAAAGCTTTATCAGTCTTTAACTTCTCTCCTTAAAGTAAAAATATATTCATTTCATGTCCCATTTTGTTAAGGTCTTACATTCTTTTGGTGAAAAATTGCTAACCTCATTACCCATTCTCACATGTTAATGTGGGTCAGTGCTATAGTTTACTACATTGTAAACTACTTAAGTAATTTAATATAGATTTATGTAACCAGTGACTAGTGTAATGAGTTCTTCATAGGCATCTCCCTCTAAAAGTATATTGTTATTAAAGTAAAATTTGATATCTTCCTAAATATTTTACTTAAATTTTGAAAGTTTTGACTGAAACTGTACTGCTTGTCAATAGCAGTGAGAATATCAGCTTATACAAATTTGTTCCATAGAGTTTTAAGTCTCTACTATCCATCCCTTCCTGTGCATCAACCAGTATATACAGTTTTCATACCATTGCTGTTTTTATCAGCAAATATGAATATGGGTCAGTATACCTAAAAAAGCATAATTAATATGTCACTACGTAACTGAAATTAGTTTTACATAAAAACGATTTCAAGGAGCTCACATATAAATATGGCTGCAAGTCAGACAAAATCTGCTGTAAATATTTCTTGAAATAAACTCCTCTATATTATGTGCGATAATTTGAAAGTATCTGGTACTATGCAGTTGACTAGATTGACTCTTTGAACGTCTATCACCAAGAAATTAATTGGATGCTGCATAGTTACTCATAGTTTTTATACTTATGTCATTTAGTCAACCAAAATTACTGGACCACAAAATGAACATTCTAGTTATTTGGGCAGACTCATCTGAATGGAAATGATTATGCATTGATCAAATCAAGTTCTCCAGGGTGTAGTTGTTATGGAACTGAAATGCTTGAACTCACAACATTTTTTTGATTTGTTAATTATCTGTCTACCTAGTTTCTGACTAATATAGAATTCACTGACTGAAAATCACTTAAGAAGCAATATTTGTCCACTTTTGTTTGTTTCATTAGACTTTACACTGAAAACCTGAAGATCTGAATATAATATTTCAGGCTGAAGAGACAGAAATGATAGCATCATATATAATAATATTTTTGAAACTTCAAAAGTCAAAATGGGTATTAAGTGCTTTCAACCTATAGTTACATAAGAATATGTTAGCTTAATTTTAATGCCACTTCTTATTTTTCAAAGTAGCAATACTAGTAGCTCATTTGAAAACATTTACATATATAACTTCTTGAAATTTATTTATTTGTTACTGTGACCATTAAAAAATCCTACACCATATTTAAGGGAATAAAACAGTAATATTTAATTATTCACCTGATGTCTTCTCTCATATTAAAGCTGAAATAAAACCACATGGCTTACAAAACAATTTTGGTAATTCTATTCACAAGCAAATCACAGAATACAAAATTTTCAAAATAAGCATAATTTGACACACATCTATAAAACTCCTAGATATGCCTCTTTTCCACTAAATGGCTTCATTTTATTTTTTAAAACTAATTATATCCTGTTACATTCAAGAAAGAATTTGAGATAAATATCTAAATAACATATATATTGTGGAAAAAGTCCAAAATAAATTTAAAGTTATAATTTTCCAGGGGAAAAAATTCCAGAGGGGAAAAATGTCTGTAGAGAAACAAAGTTCCGGGACGAGTGAAAATATACATTTATATATGGAAAGTGATTGGGGTTAAAAGAGTTTCACTTTATTCTTGGCACTGAGCTTTCTGGGTGCCAAACAAAAGAAGAAAACTCAATTACAATTAATTTGAATTTCAAGATTCAGATTACAAATAAAATAAAAAGAAGCAGTTGTTCAGTGGAAACAGTTCCTTTTTTATTTTATATTGTTTTCAATATTCAGAAAGAGAAGACGTAATTGAAATATTTATAAAGCATATATCTCTGATAAAATCATCTGTATAATAAAATTAAACACAATGTAAGAAAGTTGTCAGGGTTTTTGTTGTTGTTGTTAAGTAGTCACAACCTATCAATATTCCTGACTTAGTAAATGTTCCAAAAGTTTACTGGCTATATGAATGAATCCACAACTTTCATATGAAAATGCAAGCACACAAGTTGAACAGTTTAGTGGGGTGCCTGGATGGCTCAGTCAGTTAAGTGTCCAACTTTGGCTCAGGTCATGATCTCAAGGATCGTGGGTTTGAGCCCCGTGTCAGGCTCTGTGCTAACAGTTCAGAGCCTGGGTACTGCTTTGGATTCTGTGTCTCCCTCTCTCTCTGTCCCTCCGCTGCTCATATTCTGTGTGTCTCTCTCAAAAATAAATAAACATTAAAAAATTTTTAAAAAAAGAACAATTTAGTAACATTAATTCCTCGAAGAGCTATGGCAGTAGGGTTCAGATATATTTTAAGGTCTAACTATAAAAATTTAAATATCTAACCAATTTAAACATAAAATTTACACCAGAATGGGAAAAGGAAAGAACATCATCTAACTGTATAGGGAAGATAGCAAATTCCAGTTTTTTTTCCCCTTTGTATATCTAAGGTTGGAGAATTCTTGAAATAAGAAACCTAAAGAAAAGCCCAATTATACCAAAAATTATTAGAGATTAGACCTCTAAATATTTTCAATTCATTTTCTTAATGTCTTAAAAATCCTTCCAGAGGTCATATTTTCTAAGATATGAGTTTATTGCTATAGGAAGAGAGAAGTCTGAATAATTTGGCTAAGAAAAGAAGACACCATAATGTAACATGGTTTTTAAATTTGTGAAATAATTAGCATTGGTAGGAACTAACTCGAGAAAACAAAATCAGTGAACTTAGCATGTTCACACATCCTGCCTGAACAAAGGACAAAAGACTGACAAAAATGAAGCAAAGATTCTATATGTGCCTTTGGATAATTTACGCTGAGCTACTTTGGTCTCTGTTGCTTTCTCTTCAGCTTTGCTGATCTCAGCTGTCAACATCTACAGTTGAATAGAACATCAGGTTATATTTAAACTTTAGAACAAGTTGATTTCTGCTTGGGGCCAATTTTCACTGTTTTAAAAGAAGCTATAAGAATGAGACAACAATGCCATTCTTCCCTGTGTTCATCAGTCAATATTTAAAATATATATCCCCGAATTTCATTATAATTTTTTATAAGGTAGAAGTATATACATATATTTACATATGAATTTCCAATTGTCCCAGCACCATTTGTTGAAAAGGCAGACCTCTCCTTGTCTTGTTGTCTTTGTTGCTTTGTCAAAGACCAGTTAGCTCTATTTCTGTGGGACCATTTCTGTACTCTCTGTTCTGTTTCATTGTTCTATTCACCTGTTCTTTAGCCTATAGGATAATGTATTGATTACTGTAGCTTTATATTAAGTCTTTAAGTTGGTTGGTTTCAGTTCTCCAACTTTGTTCCTCAATATTATGTTGGCTTGGGGCGCCTGGGTGGCGCAGTCGGTTAAGCGTCCGACTTCAGCCAGGTCACGATCTCGTGGTCCGTGAGTTCGAGCCCCGCGTCGGGCTCTGGGCCGATGGCTCAGAGCCTGGAGCCTGTTTCGATTCTGTGTCTCCCTCTCTCTCTGCCCCTCCCCCGTTCATGCTCTGTCTCCCTCTGTCCCAAAAATAAAATAAACATTGAAAAAAAAAATTAAAAAAAAAAATATTATGTTGGCTCTTCTGTTTTTGTTTTTTTTTGTTTGTTTGTTTGTTTTTGGTTTTGTTTTTTTTTTTGTTTTTTTTGTTTTTTTTTTTTCTGAAATTTATTGACAAATTGGTTTCCATACAACACCCAGTGCTCATCCCAAAAGGTGCCCTCCTCAATACCCATCACCCACCCTCTCCTCCCTCCCACCCCCCATCAACCCTCAGTTTGTTCTCAGTTTTCAACAGTCTCCTATGCTTTGGCTCTCTCCCATTCTAACCTCTTTTTTTTTTTTCCTTCCCCTCCCCCATGGGTTCCTGTTAAGTTTCTCAGGATCCACATAAGAGTGAAACCATATGGTATCTGTCTTTCTCTGTATGGCTTATTTCACTTAGCATCACACTCTCCAGTTCCATCCACGTTGCTACAAAGGGCCATATTTCATTCTTTCTCATTGCCACGTAGTACTCTGTTGTGTATATAAACCACAATTTCTTTATCCATTCATCGGTTGATGGACATTTAGGCTCTTTCCATAATTTGGCTATTGTTGAGAGTGCTGCTATGAACATTGGGGTACAAGTAGCCCTATGCATCAGTGCTCCTGTATCCCTTGGATAAATTCCTAGCAGTGCTATTGCTGGGTCATAGGGTAGGTCTATTTTTAATTTTCTGAGGAACCTCCACACTGCTCTCCAGAGTGGCTGCACCAATTTGCATTCCCACCAACAGTGCAAGAGGGTTCCCATTTCTCCACATCCTCTGCAGCATCTATAGTCTCCTGATTTGTTCATTTTGGCCACTCTGACTGGCGTGAGGTGATACCTGAGTGTGGTTTTGATTTGTATTTCCCTGATAAGGAGCGACGCTGAACATCTTTTCATGTGCCTGTTGGCCATCCGGATGTCTTCTTTAGAGAAGTGTCTATTCATGTTTTCTGCCCATTTCTTCACTGGGTTATTTGTTTTTTGGGTGTGGAGTTTGGTGAGCTCTTGATAGATTTTGGATACTAGCCCTTTGTCCGATATGTCATTTGCAAATATCTTTTCCCATTCCGTTGGTTGCCTTTTAGTTTTGTTGGTTGTTTCCTTTGCTGTGCAGAAGCTTTTTATCTTCATAAGGTCCCAGTAATTCACTTTTGCTTTTAATTCCCTTGCCTTTGGGGATGTGTCGAGTAAGAGATTGCTACGGCTGAGGTCAGAGAGGTCTTTTCCTGCTTTCTCCTCTAAGGTTTTGATGGTTTCCTGTCTCACATTTAGGTCCTTTATCCATTTTGAGTTTATTTTTGTGAATGGTGTGAGAAAGTGGTCTAGTTTCAACCTTCTGCATGTTGCTGTCCAGTTCTCCCAGCACCATTTGTTAAAGAGGCTGTCTTTTTTCCATTGGATGTTCTTTCCTGCTTTGTCAAAGATGAGTTGGCCATACGTTTGTGGGTCTAGTTCTGGGGTTTCTATTCTATTCCATTGGTCTATGTGTCTGTTTTGGTGCCAATACCATGCTGTCTTGATGATGACAGCTTTGTAGTAGAGGCTAAAGTCTGGGATTGTGATGCCTCCTGCTTTGGTCTTCTTCAAAATTCCTTAGGTTATTCGGGGCCTTTTGTGGTTCCATATGGATTTTAGGATTGCTTGTTCTAGTTTCCAGAAGAATGCTGGTGCAATTTTGATTGGGATTGCATTGAATGTGTAGTAGCTTTGGGTAGTATTGACATTTTGACAATATTTATTTTTCCAATCCATGAGCAGGGAATGTCTTTCCATTTCTTTAAATCTTCTTCAATTTCCTTCATAAGCTTTCTATAGTTTTCAGCATACAGCTCTTTTACATCTTTGCTTAGATTTATTCCTAGGTATTTTATGCTTCTTGGTGCAATTGTGAATGGGATCAGTTTCTTTATTTGTCTTTCTGTTGCTTCATTGTTAGTGCATAAGAATGCAACTGATTTCTGTACATTGATTTTGTATCCTGCAACTTTGCTGAATTCATGTATCAGTTCTAGCAGACTTTTGGTGGAGTCTGTCAGATTTTCCATGTATAATATCATGTCATCTGCAAAAAGCGAAAGCTTGACTTCATCTTTGCCAATTTTGATGCCTTTGATTTCCTTTTGTTGTCTGATTGCTGATGCTAGAACTTCCAGCACTATGTTAAACAGCAGCGGTGAGAGTGGGCATCCTTGTCGTGTTCCTGATCTCAGGGAAAAAGCTTTCAGTTTTTCCCCGTTGAGGATGATGTTAGCTGTGGGCTTTTCATAAATGGCTTTTATGATCTTTAAGAATGTTCCTTCTATCCCGACTTTCTCAAGGGTTTTTATTAAGAAAGGGTGCTGGATTTTGTCGAAGGCCTTTTCTGCATCGATTGACAGGATCATATGGTTCTTCTCTCTTTTTTTGTTAATGTGATGTATCACGTTGATTGATTTGCGAATGTTGAACCAGCCCTGCATCCCAGGAATGAATCCCACTTGATCATGGTGAATAATTCTTTTTATATGCCGTTGAATTCGATTTGCTAGTATCTTATTGAGAATTTTTGCATCCATATTCATCAGGGATATTGGCCTGTAGTTCTCTTTTTTTACTGGGTCTCTGTCTGGTTTAGGAATCAAAGTAATACTGGCTTCATAGAATGAGTCTGGAAGTTTTCCTTCCCTTTCTATTTCTTGGAATAGCTTGAGAAGGATAGGTATTATCTCTGCTTTAAACGTCTGGTAGAACTCCCCTGGGAAGCCATCTGGTCCTGGACTCTTATTTGTTGGGAGATTTTGGATAACCGATTCAATTTCTTCACTGGTTATGGGTCTGTTCAAGCTTTCTATTTCCTCCTGATTGAGTTTTGGAAGAGCGTGGGTGTTCAGGAATTTGTCCATTTCTTCCAGGTTGTCCAATTTGTTGGCATATAAGTTTTCATGGTATTCCCTGATAATTGTTTGTATGTCTGAGGGATTGGTTGTAATCATTCCATTTTCATTCATGATTTTATCTATTTGGGTCATCTCCCTTTTCTTTTTGAGAAGCCTGGCTAGAGGTTTGTCAATTTTGTTTATTTTTTCAAAAAACCAACTCTTGGTTTCGTTGATCTGCTCTACAGTTTTTTTAGTTTCTATATTGTTTATTTCTGCTCCGATCTTTATTATTTCTCTTCTTCTGCTGGGCTTAGGCTGCCTTAGCTGTTCTGCTTCTAGTTCCTTTAGGTGTGCTGTTAGATTTTGTATTTGGGATTTTTCTTGTTTCTTGAGATAAGCCTGGATTGCAATGTATTTTCCTCTCAGGACTGCCTTTGCTGCGTCCCAAAGCGTTTGGATTGTTGTATTTTCATTTTTGTTTGTTTCCATATATTTTTTAATTTCTTCTCTAATTGTCTGGTTGACCCACTCATTCGTTAGTAGGGTGTTCTTTAACCTCCATGCTTTTGGAGGTTTTCCAGACTTTTTTCTGTGGTTGATTTCAAGCTTCATAGCATTGTGGTCTGAAAGTAAGCATGGTATAATTTCATTCTTGTAAACTTATGAAGGGCTGTTTTGTGACCCAGTATATGATCTATCTTGGAGAATGTTCCATGTGCACTCGAGAAGAAAGTATATTCTGTTGCTTTGGGATGCAGAGTTCTAAATATATCTGTCAAGTCCATCTGATCCAATGTCTCATTCAGGGCCCTTGTTTCTTTATTGACCGTGTGTCTAGATGATCTATCCATTTCTGTAAGTGGGGTGTTAAAGTCCCCTGCAATGACCACATTCTTATCAATAAGGTTGCTTATGTTTATGAGTAATTGTTTTATATATTTGGGGGCTCCAGTATTCGGCGCATAGACATTTATAATTGTTAGCTCTTCCTGATGGATAGACCCTGTAACTATTATATAATGTCCTTCTTCATCTCTTGTTACAGCCTTTAATTTAAAGTCTAGTTTGTCTGATATAAGTATGGCTACTCCAGCTTTCTTTTGGGTTCCAGTCGCATGATAAATAGTTCTCCATCCCCTCACCCTCAATCTAAAGGTGTCCTCAGGTCTAAAATGAGTCTCTTGTAGACAGCAAATAGATGGGTCTTGTTTTTTTATCCATTCTGATACCCTATGTCTTTTGGTTGGCGCATTTAATCCATTTACATTCAGTGTTATTATAGAAAGATACGGGTTTAGAGTCATTGTGATGTCTGTATGTTTTATGCTTATAGTGATGTCTCTGGGACTTTGTCTCACAGGGTCCCCCTTAGGATCTCTTGTAGGGCTGGTTTAGTGGTGACAAATTCCTTCAGTTTTTGTTTGTTTGGGAAGACCTTTTCTCTCCTTCTATTCTAAATGACAGACTTGCTGGATAAAGGATTCTCAGCTGCATATTTTTTCTGTCTAGCACCCTGAAAATCTCGTGCCAATTCTTTCTGGCCTGCCAAGTTTCAAAAGAGATATCAGTCACGAGTCTTATAAGTCTCCCTTTATATGTGAGGGCACGTTTACCCCTTGCTGCTTTCAGAATTTTCTCTTTATCCTTGTATTTTGCCAGTTTCACTATGATATGTCGTGCAGAAGATCGATTCAAGTTACGTCTGAAGGGAGTTCTCTGTGCCTCTTGGATTTCAATGCCTTTTTCCTTCCCCAGTTCAGGGAAGTTCTCAGCTATGATTTCTTCAAGTACCCCTTCAGCACCTTTCCCTCTCTCTTCCTCCTCTGGGATACCAATTATGTGTATATTATTTCTTTTTAGTGTATCACTTAGTTCTCTAATTTTCCCCTCATACTCCTGGATTTTTTTATCTCTCTGTTTCTCAGCTTCCTCTTTTTCCATAACTTTATCTTCTAGTTCACCTATTCTCTCCTCTGCCTCTTCAAGCCGAGCTGTGGTGGTTTCCATTTTGTTATGCATTTCGTTTAAAGCGTTTTTCAGCTCCTCGTGACTGTTCCTTAGTCCCTTGATCTCTGTAGCAAGAGATTTTTTGCTGTCCTCTATACTGTTTTCAAGCCCAGCGATTAATTTTATGACTATTATTCTAAATTCACTTTCTGTTATATTATTTAAATCCTTTTTGATCAGCTCATTAGCTGTTGTTATTTCCTGGAGATTCTTCTGAGGGGAATTCTTCCGCTTGGTCATTTTGGATAGTCCCTGGCGTGGTGAGGACCTGCAGGGCACTTCCCCTGTGCTGTGGTGTATAACTGGAGTTGGTGGGCGGGGCCGCAGTCAGACCTGATGTCTGCCCCCAGCCCACCGCTGGGGCCACAGTCAGACTGGTGTGTGCCTTCTCTTCCCCTCTCCTAGGGGTGGGATTCACTGTGGGGTGGTGTGGCTCGTCTGGGCTACTTGCACCCTGCCAGGCTTGTGATGCTGGGGATCTGGCGTATTAGCTGGGGTGGGTAGGCAAGGTGCTCGGGGGCAGGAGGGGCAGGCTTAGATCGCTTCTCCTTAGGTGATCCACTTCAGGAGGGGCCCTGTGGCAGCGGGAGGGAGTCAGATCTGCTGCCGGAGGTTTGGCTCTGCAGAAGCGCAGAGTTGGGTGTTTGCGCGGAGCGAGCAAGTTCCCTGGCAGGAACCGGTTCCCTTTGGGATTTCGGCTGGGCGATGGGGGGGGGAAATGGCGCTGGCGAGTGCCTTTGTTCCCCACCAAACTGAGCTCTGTCGTCAGGGGGCTCAGCAGCTCTCCCTCCCTTTGTCCTCCAGCCGTCCCGCTTTCCGAGCAGAGCTGTTAATTTATGACCTCCCAGACGCTAAGTCGCGCTTGCTGTCGGAACACAGTCCGCCCGGCCCCTCCGCTTTTGCAAGCCAGACCTGGGGGCTCTGCTTGGCCGGCGAGCCGCCCCTCCGCCCCGGCTCCCTCCCGCCAGTCCGTGGAGCGCGCACCGCCTCACTGCCCTTCCTACCCTCTTCCGTGGGCCTCTCGTCTGCGCTTGGCTCCGGCGACTCCGTTCTGCTAATCCTCTGGCGGTTTTCTGGGTTATTTAGGCAGGTGTAGATGGAATCTAAGTGATCAGCAGGACGTGCGGTGAGCCCAGCGTCCTCCTAAGCCGCCATCTTGCCCTCCTTTGGTTTTGTTTTTTTTGCCTTTCCAGTGAACTTGAGAATTTGTTGATACAGGTTGCTGGGAATTTCATTGGGATTGCACTCAGAGTACATGTCAAGCTGGTAAGCTCCAGCATCTTAATAATATTGAGGTTTTCTATCTGTGCACATGGAATATCTCCCTTTATTTATATATTCTTTGATTTCTTTCATCAGAGTTTTGTAATTTTTCTCACAAAATCTTACACATATTTTCTTAGATTTAAACCTGAGTATCATTTTGGGGTTACAAGTGTCAATGGTGTATTGTTTTTAATTCAAATTCCAGTTGTTCAATGCTAATATATAGGAAAGCAGTCGCCTTTTGGATATTAACTTTTCACCCTAAAATCTTAGTTTATTAGTTCCAGAAAGTTCTGTTATTACTGTTTTTTATTTTGTGGGGACTTTCTACAAAAATTATCATGTTATCTATGAACAAAGATGGATTTATTTATTGCTTGCCAATCCTATCTTTTATTTTCTTGTTGCATTAGTTACGGTTTCCCATATATACTAACTAGTGGTGTAAAATGATCATGATGTTAGCTAAAATATTTTGTAGATGTTATCAAGTTGAGAAAGTCCCTCTCTTTCTACTTTTCTGAAGCCTTTGTCATGAATACAAATGAGATTTTGCTAAATGCAATTACTGTGTGAAATGATATGACCATATGATTGTTCTTTAGCTTGTGTTATGAGTAACTTTGGAATGTTAAACCAGTCCTTCATAGTTGGAATAAATCCGAATTGATCCAGCTATATAAACCTTTCTATGCATGGTTGGATTCAATTTGCTAATATTTTGTTGAGAATGTTTGCATCTGTGTTCACAAAGAATATGTCTGTAGTTTTCCTGTCTTATAATATCTGTGTCTAGTTTTAGGTAATGCTTGATGCTCATATGAGTTTAGAAGTACTTCCCTCCTATTTTGGGGAGAGAGTATAGAAAATTGGTATAATTTCTCCTGTAAATGTTTGGTAGAATTCACCAATGAAACCATCTATGCCTGGAGGTTTCTGTTTTGGAAGTTTATTAATTTTTTACCTCATTTTTAAATATATGTAGGTCAATTCAGTTTACTTAATTCTTTTTGCATGAGTTTTGGAAGGTTATAGCTTTCAAATATATTTATCAACATTTCATCTAAATGATCAGATCTAGTTATACAATTCTTCCTAATGTTCCATTATTTTTATTTATGTCTATAGACGTCTGTAGTAATGACCTCTCTTTTGTTTATATTAGTAACTTATGTCTTCTTTCTTGTTTTAGTTAGCCTGGTTAGAGGGGTAGATGAATATAATTATTCTTTTCAAGGAAACATCTTTTGGTTTTGTTGATTTTTCTTTGCTGATTTTTTTCCAATACATTTACTTCTCCGTTTTTTTATTATGTATTTTCTTCTGTTACTTTGGATTTAAATCATTCATTTTCTAGTTTCCAAAGGTGAAAGCTTAGACCAGTGATTTTAGATCTTTCATCTTTTCTATATGCATATTCAATGCTATAAATTTCCACCAAATACTGCTTTGCTCAGTCCCACAAAATTTGATGCTGTATTTTCGTTTTTATTTAGTTCAGATTAGATTGTTAGTTGCCCTTGAGACTTTTTTATTCTTTGACCCATGTGTTATTTAGGAGTGTGTGATTTAATCTTCCAAGTATTTGGGGATTTTAAATCTATCCTTTTGTTTATTGATTTCTAGCTTAACTTCATTTTGGTCTAAGAGGATGCTTTGTATTATTTCTAGTCTTTTAAATTTGCTAACGTATGTTTTATGACCCAGAATGCGCTCTATCTACTGTAATAAATGTTCTATGTTAGCTTGAGAAGATATGTATTCTGCTACTGTTGTAAGAAGTATTCTGTAAATGTCAATTAGAACCATTTGATTGATGGTTCTGTTAGTTCAACAATATCCTTACTGATTTTTTGCCTGTTGGATCTGTCAGTTTCAGATACAAGGGTATTCAAGTCTCCAGCTTTAATAGAGTATTTGTCAATTCCTCCTTGAAGTTCTTTCAGTTTTTGCCTCAAATATTTTGATGATCTGTCATTAGGCATATACATATCAAGGATTGTTATGTCTTTCATTTTTTTTGACAATTGACTCCTTCATCATCATGTAGTACTCCTTTTTATCCCTGATTATGTCCTTGTTCTGAACTCTATTTGTCTGGCATTATAATGAGTATGCCAGCTTTTTTTTCATTTGTGTTTGCATAGTATATTTTCTCCATTTCTTTACTGCTAGTCTATCGGTGTATTTATACTTAAAGTGTGTTTCTTATAAACAACATAATAGTAGAACCTTTTTTCCCCCATCCCCTCGTATAGACCCTCTCTTTAATTGGTTCATTTAGACCACATTGAAAATGATTATTGGTATCATTTGTTTAAAATCTACCATATTTGTAATTATTTTCTATTTATTGACCTCATCCTATCTTTTGTTTTTTTGTTTTTGTTTGTTCTTTATTTTCCTTTACTACTTTTTCTGCCTTTTCTAGTTTTAATTGAGCATTTTTTATGATTCAGTTTTCTCTCCTATGTATCAATTGCACTTAAATTTCTTCTTATAAATTTTGTTGTGTTAGTCTGCAATATACTTTTACATAGAATCTAAATCTATTTTCAGATAACACTACCACTTTACTGGTAGTGCAAATACCTTGCAACAAAGTATGTCTTCTTCCTCCTTTCTATACCTTACACATTGCTGTCATTCATTTTACAGATGTATAAACTATAGTCAACAAGCACATTGTTAGTGTGAACAAACTGTTACCTGTTAGGGAAATTTAGAATAAGAGAATTAAAAAATGTTTTATTTTACTTTTATTTATTCTCAAATGTGCTTCCTATTTTTAAGTAGACCACATTTCTGACCTATGTCATATTCTTTCTCTCCAAAGAACTTCTTTTAACATTTCTCAGAAAGCAGATCCATTGGCAGTAAATTCTCTCAATTTTTGTTTGTCTGAGAAAATCTTTTTCTTCACTTTTAAAATACAGTGGAAAGATACATGTAATGAAATGTACTATTTTAACCACTTCTAAGTGTGTAATTCAGTACAGTAAGTACATTCACATTGGTTTGCAACCATCACTACTATCCATCCTTAGAAATTTTTCATTATCTCAAAGTGTAATTTGTATCCATTAAAAAAAATTCCCATTACTTCTCCCTACTCTTAATACAGTGATAACTACTATTCTACTTTCTGACGTTATCAATTGACTATTCTAAGTAATCATATCAGTGGAATCATGCAATACTTGTTCTTTTATGTCTGTCTTATTTCACTTAGCATATTTTCAAGGTTTATCCATGCTATAGAATGCATCAGAACTCTATTCCCTCTCGAGGTAGTCTGTTGTATGTATACAGTATAATTTGTTTATCCATTCATTTATTGATGGGCATTTAAGTTGTTCTACCTTGTGGATATTGTTCCACTTTTTGGATTTTGTGAATAATGCTCCTATAAACATTGCTGTACAAATATGCATTCAGTTCCCTCTTTAATTTCTTTGGGTATATGCTCACAAGTGGAAATCTGGATCATGTGATAATTTTATGTTAATATTATTTTTTTTTTGAGAAGTCCCCACAGTGTTCTGTAGAGGCTGAACAATTTTACATTCCCACGAGCTGTGCATGAGGGATGCCATTCCCCACATCCACACCAACACTTAAAAAATACGCTCTTTTTATTATTAAAAAAAATTATTATTTATTTTTAAATGATATTTTAAATGTTTTAAATACATTTTCTGTTTTCATTATTTTATTCATCAATTATCAGCATTATTTTTTTAAATAACCATTTTGATTTCATAACTATTGTGGTTTTGATTTGCATTTCCAAATGACAGGTGATATTGAGCATCTTTTCATGTGCTTTTTATTTGTATATCTTTTAAAAGAAGTGTCTATTCAAGCTCTTTTCCCATTTTTTAATTGGATTCTTTGCTTTTTGGTAGTTGTTGAATATAGGAATTCTGTAATATGTAATAAATGTGCAATTAATACCTTATTGGACATATACTTTTCATATACTTTCTCCTATTCTGTGGGTTGCATTTCATTTTCTTAATAGTGTTATTTGAGGCAAAAAAAAATTTTAATAAAAAAATACAATTCACTTATATTTTCTTTTCATTTCTGTGTCTTTATGTCATCTCTAAGAAATCACTGCCAAATCAAATGTCCTGAGGCATTTTTCCTGTTTTCATTTAAGAGTTTTAAAGTTTAAGTCTTAAGTTTTTAGGTCTTTGATCTGTTTTTTGTTAATTTTTGTATGTGGTGAAAGTAAGGGTCCCACTTCCTTTTTGTACTTGTGGGTATCCGGTTTCCCAGCATCAGTTTTGAAAGAGCTGTCTTTTCCTCATTAAATGGTCTTAGCACTCTTGTTGAAAATCATTTGATTACATACACTAGGGTTTACTTCTGGGATGTCTATTCTGTTCTGTTGTTACATGTCTGTTTTAATGCCACTTCCACACTGTTTTGATTACTATAGCTTTTTAATACATTTTAAAATCAGGAAGTATGAGATCTTCAACTTGATTATCCTTCACAATTCTTTTTGCTATTTGGGATCCTTTGAAATTCCATATAAATTTTAGGATGGGTTTTTCTATGTTTGTAAAATTGATCAAAGAATAGGTGTTCATTCTTTAAATGTTTGGTAAAACTCAAGAGTGAAACCATCTGGTCCAGGGTTTTTCTTGCTTAGAAAAGTGTTTTCGATTATTGATTCATGTCCTTATTAATTATAAATCTGTTCAAATTTTTCTATTTCTTTATGATTTGAGTTTTGTGTTTCTGTGACCTTGTCCACTTCATCTATATTATCCAATTTGTTGGTATACCATTGTTCATAGTACTCTATTATAATAATTTTTATTTCTGTTGAATTGTCCCCACTTTAATTTCTGATTTTAGTAGTTTGAATATTTTTTTTCTAGTTATGCTAGCTAAATATTTACCAATTTTGTCAAACTTTTCAAAGAGCTTATTTTTATTTCATGGAACTTTATTTACTTCTTTCCAATAGCTTTGAGTTTAGTCTGATCTTTTTTTCTATTTGCTTTTTTTTTTTTTAATTTTTTAATGTTTATTTTTGAGACAGAGAGAGAGCACAGAGCCTGATGCAGGGCTCAAACTTTAACCACAAGACCATGACCTGAGCCAAAGTCAGACATCCAACTGACTGAGCCACCCAGGGACCACCCCCCTCCCCCTTTTTTTCTCATTTTATTAGCCAACTTAAAGGAACAACGCAGAATATAGACAACATTAAAAACATTCATGTACATGTAGAACAATTCACTTTGAAAAGTATAGTGAATGAATGGTGTGACATAAAAGGAAATAAATATTTGGTCTCTGTCCCTGGTTTCTGATAGAAACCCCCATAGGAGGTTAGTGATGGGATACTAAAAACATTTTTGGTTCTAATATTTGTTCTTTGACCCTGGTTTCTGATACAGAGGTCCTAAAATCTTTTTAATTTTATGAGTGATAGGAGTTGTCACAGTATCTTAAATGAAGTACCTAAATGATTTCCTGGGTGTAGTAAGAAAGTCTTTTGTTCTAATGAAGAGACTTTTGGTGGTCTCCTGAATAGCCTCAGGATGGGGATCAGTCACCAGAATGACCAAGTTATGATTAGAAGCTTAGAACTTTCTTTCAGGCAACCCTCATTCTTCAGGGAGAGGAGAAAGCTGGAGATTAAATTAATAATTGATCATGTCTATGTGAGGAAGTCTCCATAAAAATCCCTAACCTTCAGGTTGTGAACACATCAAGGTGCTAGAAAGATGCCATGCCCCGAGAAGGCATGGAAGATGAATCTTTTCCATGCATTCTTGAGTTGTCTCCTTTATCCAGTAAATGTAAGTAAAGTGTTTTCCTGAGTTCTATAAGCCATTAAAAAAAAAAGGAACCTGAGGAGGGGTTTGTGGGGTTAAAGCTGACTGGAGGCCCAGACTTGCAATTGGCATCTGAAGGTGGGGGTTCTCTTGTGGGACTAAGCCCTTAACCTGTGTGGTCTGATGCTAAGTCAACGTGGATAGTGCCAGAATTGAAGTGAATTGTTTTATCTCAGTTGGTATCTGCAGAGAAATGGAAAATTACTTGTTTTTGAAAACCCACATACTTGGCGTCAGGAGTATTATAAGTAGAGAGATAGCTTTCCTTAGATGGAACTTACTGTATGACAAAAATGCTACAAGTACCGTTTAGTGCCATAAATAATAAATGTACTTGTGAAATAATCCTGGCAGTGTCCTTGCTGGCATTGTCCAGAAATATTTAACAACTACCAAAATTTATTTACAATTGTTATATATTTTAACTGATAAAATTTGTTTACTGAAGTATTTTGACTTGCATTAATGTTTTACTTCCTCACATTATATTAAAAATTCACACACAAATGAAAATAGAAAAACTACCATTATCTGATTTCTAGCCCCTACTTTTATACCTGGAATCATATACTTAGATACCTTTTAATTTTTTCTTTGGAGTCAGCTATGATGTAACAGGTAAAAGGAACTGAGGTAAATAAGCCTTTTTTTAAAATTTTTTTTTAACATTTTATTTATTTTTGAGACAGAGAGAGACAGAGCATGAACGGGGGAGGAGCAGAGAGAGAGGGAGACACAGAATTGGAAGCAGGCTCCAGGCTCTGAGCCATCAGCCCAGAGCCCGACGCGGGGCTCGAACTCACAGACCGCGAGATCATGACCTGAGCTGAAGTCGGACGCTCAGCCGACTGAGCCACCCAGGCGCCCCTAAATAAGCCTTTTACATGAGGCATTATGTTTATCTGGCTGGGAGTTAGACTGTTTACTGTGTGCTGTGGCCTTATATGTGAATGCCTGGAATTTCTTTCATTGTCATAGTTTTTGTCTCCACAATTGTCTTTGGGTTTTCTAGAGACTCCTTCTTAAATAGAATTTGAGTCTTACTGTTCTTTTTAGCTGTCGTGCATTTATACAGGCACCTACTTATGTGCTCATAAGGTGTTGGGGGAGGGCAACTGTTCTAAGAGTGTATGGTTATGTCACAGTCTTTTAGTGAGCCTGCCTCTGAGCTATGACCTTTCCAGGTGCTATGACTTTTCTAAATGCTTTCCAGCTTTTTCCCACCTTAGGGTAGATAAGAAGACTAGAGTTATTGCAATTGGGTTTTTCCCTTCCCCAATATCAGATAATTTGGGTGGGGGGAATCTCCAGTTCATTAGGCTAAACTAAGAGTTTCTTTCAAAACCAGTCTGTAGTTAAGGAGAGCATGATGCTCTGGCCATACTTCAAAACTTACTTTGCTTCTCCCCTTATTGGAAGTACAGGGGGATTTTCCCCCCTGATTTTTACCCTGAGAACTTGTTGGGACTCCCAGTGGTATAATCCATGGAAGTGTGGGAACCCCATCTCCAATATTAGACTCCCAGTGCTTTTATCTCTCATACTGGTCCACACTGAGCCTCTCAGTGTATCATTTCTATTCCTACCAGGACTGACTCCAGCAGTTAACTCCTGTCCCTTGGCTTCTGTTGCAAACAGACAGTTCCTATCTGATATAACCATGTAAACACCAGTCTGTCTGAGGCATCTGGCTGGCTCATTGGGTAGAGCATGCAACTCTTGATCTCAGGGGCATGAGTTTGAGCCCCATATTTGGTGTGAAGCCTACTAAAAAATAAAAATAATTAATTGGGGTGCCTGGGTGGCGCAGTCGGTTAAGCCTCCGACTTCAGCCAGGTCACGATCTCGCGGTCCGTGAGTTCGAGCCCCGCGTCGGGCTCTGGGCTGATGGCTCAGAGCCTGGAGCCTGTTTCCAATTCTGTGTCTCCCTCTCTCTCTGCCCCTCCCCCGTTCATGCTCTGTCTCTCTCTGTCCCAAAAATAAATAAACGTTGAAAAAAAAAAAAATTTAAAAAAAAAAATGAAAATAATTAATTAATTAAAAACCCATCTGTCTCCCTTTGAAATATCTCTTCTTTTTTATCTAAGTTCCTCTTCTAGTAGCAATTCAAAACTGTTTTATTAGCTGTAACTACATAGTGCATTTTATACAATCAAGGGAATTCCCTTCTAATTATTCTCCCTTTTAAAAAAATTAACCAACTCTTTGGGTGCATTTTCTCTTTCAGATAAACTTTGGAACCTGTGAATTTCCATAAAAAATTCTTTTGGGATGTTAAATGATATTGCATTAAATTTATAGATTAAGCTATAGTATTATTAAAAAATAGATTAAGATTCCCTATACAATAACTCTGTATGTTTACATATATATTTCATATATATATAATTTTTCTTCAATAATGTATTATATTTTCTTTTAACTAAGTTCCCTTCTTTTTGTTTTAAAGTGTATTAGAAGTATTTTCAAAATGTATTTTTTGTTATTGTGAATGGAACCTTTTTTATTACTTTTAATAGCTTATTGCTGCTGTGCAGAAAAAGAATATGTATTGATTTTCATTTGTTGACATAGTATCTTGTTCCCTTGAGGAACTCTCATGTTACAACTAATCGCTTTCCAGCTGATTGCTTTAGATCCTCTGGTTAGAAAATCCAAACTTCTGCAAAAATAATGAAATGCCCCTGCTCACCTGCACACAAATACTTCTATGAATTCTGTAGACTCAACCACAGAGGAAGCAGGTTGCTATACTCCAATAACTGCTCTGCCAGAGGAAACTGCCTTATACTTCAGTGCATCTCCATTGAAATCTTGGGACCAAAGCAGTAGGCACAATTGGCCATCTGCTTCTGATTCACAGGTGTTTAATCCATCCTGCCTCATTTCCATGATGATCTTGGCCCATCATGTCTATTATATTTTAAATCCTTCTGTTATTCATCTGTGCTAAAATACTATGCCTCTGTGCAGTCAATATCCCAGTATCTGCTCAACTAAACCCTTCTATGACGCCTATTCTATTTTTTTTTTCATTAGGTCTATTCTATATTATCTGCTCCATGATTATGAAATGTCCCTACATCCTTGGCTTAATTTTAGAGCTCATATTCACTTCCCTGTTTTGGTGGAAGGCACCTAGTCCCTAACAAATTCATTCTCCTGACACATTCTCCAACTCTCAATAAATGAGTTTTATCAAAGACACCTGACTTGAATAGTCTCTAATCTAAATTAGGTTTATGAGTTTCCCTTACATACACTTCACTGTACTTTTCCCAGTTTGCGATCAACATTAATGATTGTGATTGTGTTTTTCTGTTAAATGACTCATTAAATGAGATGATAAAATCTGAAATGACAAGTATCATGTCTGTTACCACATCACTTTGCACACAAAGCCTACACATAAAAATATATTTTATTTATCTTATTTTACCTTACTTTATAATTTATTTCACATTCGTTACTAGCATTAAACTTACACTTATTGTGGAAAAAGCCTATTTTTCCTAAATTAATTTAGACAACGATTATAATTTTGGATATCTTCCATTGGTTTGTCACATTGATTTCTAATATGCACTTTAAATATTCGTGCCCTTAAGTATAGACTAGTTTAATTTGATTCTCAGAAGTAACCATTATTCTGACATTTCATAGACAACTCCTTTCTATATTGGTTTTCTCCTTATATTACTTGAGTGCATAACAGTGTAGAATAATGCTATGCTTTTGTATTCTAAATAAATAACATAAAGTTGCTTAGTCTCAATACTCTGAAATAAAACATACCTTCCTTGACTTAAGATGGGGTTATATCCCAATAAAAGCATTGTAAGTTGAAAATATTGTAAGTCACAATGCATTTAATACACCTAACCTACCAAATATCATTTAGCCTTGTCTACCTTAAATGCTCAGAACATTTACTTTAGCTTACAGTTGGACAAAATCATCTAACACAAAAGCCTATTTTCTAATAAAGTGTTGAATATCTCACGTAATTTATGGAATACTGTACCGAAAGTGAAAAATAGAATGGCTGCACAGGTGCAGAATGGCTGCTAAGTGTATCAGTTGCTCATCCTGAAGCTTGCTGCCACTGCCCAGCTTCATGAGAGATATTATAACACCACGTTATGCTGTGGTGTATGCTAGCCCGGGAAAAGATCAAAACTGAACATTTTGAGGTACAGTTTCTACTGAATACCTTTCACCTTAACAGCATTAGGAGGTTAAAAAAGTCATAAGTTAAACCATCCTACATTAGGAACCATTTTTAGCCTGAAATTGAAACATATCTTAATTTCTAAAAATGTAGGTAAGCCTAAGTTCTGAAAAATAAGTGTCTTTAAATTATTTTTGAATATTGTTTTAAAAAGCTTATAAAAATAACTTATAAAATATATTGCAAAGTAAATATAAAGTAATAAAAGGAGGAATAAAGTTTATAGAACTACAGCACCAGCACTATAGAAATATCAAGGAAAAATTACAAAACTCTAGAGAAATCAGCCGTGATCGTAGACTTAGACGTTCTTAAGAGCTATACTGAGCCTTAGTATTCTGATTAAAACTTCTTGCTATATGAATGCTTTTGTAATGACAAACTAAAAACTACTTAAAAGACTACTTATACTCTTCATTTTCCTTTTGCTCACACGTTTTTCCTCAAGCACATTGCTAATTATTTTTTAACTTACTACTTCTTAAAATGCCAACTTCTATTCTGATTTCTTATTTAGAACTGTGTAATCCCTCCTAAGAGGATTCTCTGCTTTCTCTTTTGCCTCCAATTATCTACACATCAATCAAAATGATCCTTTCAAAAAAAAATTGTCTAGCCTCCTACTCAGAACCCACCAATAATAGCGAGCTACCCATGCATTACAATAATATCTCAAGTGCTTATCATTGTTTGCAGGACTTTGTATTCTGTGGTTATTGAAATTTTTTTTTTCCATTTTCTATCACTCTACTCTTTGTTTTTCCCATTTCCTGTTTAAAACAGCAATTCCTGGGGAGACTTGGTGGCTCAGCCTGAGTCCAACTCTTTCTTTCAGCCCAGGTTGTGATCCCAGCCAGGGCCGTTGGATTGAGCCCCCACATCTGGCTCAATGCAGAACGTGGAGCCTGCTTGAGATTTTGTCTCTCTCTCTCTCTCTGTCTCTTTCTCCCCCTCTTCCCCTCTCCCCTTCTCTCTCTTTCTAAAGTAAGTAAGTAAATAAATAAATAAATAAAATTTAAAAAAAGTGCAATTCCTCCCATCCTCTATACCATTAATGCATTTTACTTTTTCTTAAAAACACTCATCACTGCCTGGCATTACATTAAGTATGTTCTTTTTTCACTAAATTAAAAGCTTCAGAAGGACTTGGCTCAATCTGTAAAATCAACACACTCTAGCCCCAGCTTTTGGATTGGCACCTGCAGTATAAAGATGTCAATAATTATGGGTTGAATGAATGAATGGATAAGCTGTCAAGGTTGTATCAATAGCAAAATAAGAACTGAACTTGTTAGATTGTCTTGTAAATTTTAACTTGATAAAGCTAATCAGTGTTGGAAATATTAAGCAGTGAGATTCTAATGTGAAAACAAAAATGGAGAAATAAGTAATGAATGATAGAGATAGAGAGAGAAAATGTGCAGAAGAAAAAAAGTAAATACAAACTTTGCCTAATTATAATGCATAATAACTTAAAGGTACAAAGAGAATACAGAGAATAAAGAGAATACAGAGACTACATAGGGAGAATGCTGGGCTTTTGTTGTGATTTTTGTCTTTATTGTTTTTAATTGGTTTAATCAAGGTCATTTTATTTTTTTATTATTAAAGTTTATTTATGTATTTTGAGAGAGAGTGTATGCCAGTGGGGGAGGGCCAGAAAGAGAGAGGGAGGGAGAGAATCCCAAGCAGTCTCCATGCTGTCATCCTGGAGCCCAATGTGGCCCTCGATCTCACAACCCTAGGATCATGTCTTGAGCTGAAATCAAGAATTGGTGCTTAACTGACTGAACCACCTGGGCACCCCTAAACAAGGTCATTTTTTAATGTTTATTTATTTGAGAGCAAGAGAGAGAGAGATAGCATGAGTGGGAGATGGGTAGAGAGAGAGGGAGACACAGAATCTGAAGCAGGCTCCAGACCCTGAACTGATCTCAGGGGTCAGCACAGAGCCCGACTCGGGGCTTAAACTCACAAATGTTGATATGACCTGAGCCAAAGTTGGACGCTTAACTGACTTTGCCACCCGGGTGCCCCAAAGCCATTTTGAATAGACCTTACAGAATTCATTACATTATCCACTGAATCTTGAATTCTATATATCTCCATTAATATCATATAAATTAATTAGTGATTCCTGGTTGTTGGACAACATAGTAAAGTGGCAGAAGTAAAAAGTAAAATGGCAAATAATTTTGCTAGCTATAAAAATGGCAAATTATGGCAAGGAAAAATAATAGAAAATTATTCCAAAAGGATGTAACCAAAAAGATTATAACCAAAAAGATATAAATAATTTTATGCTTAGTAGATTAAGCTTGGCCGTGCCCATATTCAGATTACTTTCTTTACTTAATGACTCATTTATTTAGGTAGCCAAGCTAAGTAAATACTTTGTGCAAAGGATTCTGATTAAAATCCTTAAATCATTTCTGGTCCAACACACTTGATAACTAGTTTTGCAATTTAGTGTCTGTCTTGGTTATGTTCCCAGCAGGTTATTAACAATTAATTAGCAATACTTCTCAAATGCTATCTGTGTTAAGCTACTAATTGCACGGCAGGAAAATAGAATTTCCCTTTGTAAACAAATTGCAATCATGATCATTTGCTTTATATAAGGCAATACAAATTTCCTTATATTTTTGTTATTGTTACTTAGATTTACAGCCAGAAGGCATAAATTGTATTTATGAGTGTTGGATGAAGCTGTTTATAAGTTCTACAGCAGATATTAGAATAATTTAGGTTTGAATAACACTACCTCATTTTTAGCCATTTTCATCCTATTCCTTAGAAAAAGGAGTGTGTGTGTGTGTGTGTGTGTGTGTGTGTGTGTGTGTGTGTTTAAACTGATAACACACAAGAGATTCTTGGCAGAATTTATTTAGATTAGCAATGATAACTTTAGCATAAGCATAATTTTCACACTTTCTTTTGAAATTCTTAATAGTTTCTTTTAAAAAATCAATTTGCTCATGTTTAAAAGATTCTGAGTTAAAATTATAGTCAATAATTACATATATTTAGTATTTATAGTCTTCAGTATTTTCTTTGGTATTCACTGTGCTTGACTTATTATATTCCCAGCTATGACCATGTCTTATTATGCTTTTTCATACTACTTATATTCATAGAATGGTTCGATTGGCATTAATCTTTGATGTTTTTTAGTCCAGCCACCTAATTTTATAGTTGAGAAAGCTTAGGATCAGGAGAAGATAATTTGAATTTTGAAAGGTCACTGTAGCAGATACAATAGATTGACTCACTCACATATATATTCCAATCACTTTCTAGTGTGCCTTCCTGTAGTGCACAGGTTGCAAAGGTTAAAAAAAAAAAGAATCTCCTTTACTTAAGAAATGTATATGCTTAGATTCGTCCAGGCAAGAGTTCTTACATCCGGACCTGAGTAAGTACAGGAGGAGTTATGCACAAACCACCTATTTTAATCCTTTAGCAGCAGGTGTAGCAGGTATTACACAAGTTGTAGCCAAAAATCATACAGGTAGCTAGTTGGACCTACATCGTAGTTATGAACATTTAATTTGGAGTGAGAAGTTGAGGTAGAAGGTGGCAGATGACTTCCTGGATTGACTCATTGGTATCTGTCAGAGTGATATCTGGACACCTCCCCCACACTAACATTTATTTATGCAGTACTCTCAACACTTTTAGGGGTGAAAAATTGTCCTGCATTAAATTTTGTTCTGCTCAAACTAGCTAGAATAGTTTCTGTTACCTGAAACTGAATTCTGACTCATAAAGTAATGGGGAAAGTAACATGGAGAATAGCTTATACAATCACATGCTTTGGAATAGAACCAAGAATTCCCACTAAATAATGGGAGAGATGGGAACTGGAAATTCATAGGAAAATAAAAAGAGGTCAGTTAGACACCTGAGCAGAAATAATTAGTATATGTGTTGTCATGTAGGGAAAGCTAAATGTTTGACATTTCTGCCTGATGAAGAAGATAAAGCTGATAAATAGACAAAATAGACACATGGAACCAACATGTTGTATTGAGATGTTATCTAAACTTAAAATTAACAGAATGAGTGCCATAAATGATATATATTTAGGACAAGGTTCAATTTCAAACTTCATTTTTATAGTCATTCTTCTGCATACATCCTTCACACATTTGGGATAATAGCTTAGGTAATAAAGTTATTGTGTAAATTAAATGATATAAATTTCAAGAAGTTCTTAGATTTGAGCTAGTACATAGGACACATTAAATAAATAGAGGGATGCCTGGGTGGCTCAGTCAGTTAAGCTTCTAACTCTTGACATCAGTTCAGGTCATGATCTCACAGTTCATGAGATGGAGCCCCGTGTGGTACTTCATGCTGACCCCGGGGAGTCTTCTTGGGTTTGTGTCTCCCTCTCTCTCTCTCCCTCCCCACCCAGAATAAATAAATAAAGTTAAAAAAATAAATAGAAATTACTGCAGATTTATACTAATTCCCTCAGATATGTCTTAGGAAATGTTTATATATAATTAGCTGTAGACAAAAGTGTTATTTTTCAGTAGATTTCATCTTTATTTTTTGATATTATTGAAAAACTTTGAGATTTTTTCCTTTTATAATATTGACAGAATAAAGAGAGAAAACAAAAAACAAGAGAATCACACTATTCTAACTTTTGGAAAAATAAAAACATTTTAAATGTAAATGGTTTAAATATATGTACTGAATATATGTATTCTCAGAATATATAAAAATGCAAGACCAAACTATATGCTGTGTATGAAAACAACTTTTTAAATATCTAGGGACAGAGAGTTTAAAATTAGAAAGGATGAAAAAAGATACACCAAGAAAACACTAATCAAAAGAACACTTGGGAAGCCATGTTGGGAAGTCAAGTGTAATAAACAAATTATATTTTAGGGGAAAGAACATTATTGGAAATGAAGAAATGTATTTTATAATGAAAAAATGTGAATTTTTAAAAGGGCATCAAGAAGATGTATCAGTGCTACATGTGTACACATTTTAAAACTGAATCAAAATGCAAGATGGGAAAGGTTATATAAATACATATAAAATTGATGAAATTAATATTGTGATTGGATATTTCAGTATCCTTCCCTTAGCACTTGTTAGAATATGTGGATAGAAAATCAAGATATGAACGTTTTTGTTCTTGTTTTTTATTTTTTTTAACTTAGAGAGAGAGAGTGCGAGAGGGCAGAGGGCAGAGAGAGACAGAAAGAGAATCTCAAGCAGGCTCAATACTCAGCACATAGACTGACATGGAGCTTGATCCCAGAACCCTGGGATCATGACCTGAGCTGAAATCAAGAGTCAGATGTTTAACCGACTGAACCACCCAGGCGTCCCAGGATATGAAAGTTTTGAATAACACTACAAAAACTTGACCCAATTGACATTTATAGAACATTCCTCTCTCAAAAAATCAGACTCCATATTCTTTTCTAGTGCATGGAACACGGATCATTTGTCATGCCAGATTATATTCTGGAACAAATCTAAATTTAAAGGATAGAAATTACACAAAATATTGTTTCTTACCAAATACGAAATTAAATTAGAAATTGATAACTGAGGCGTGCCTCAGTCTGTTAAGCATCTGACTCTTGATCTCAGCTCAGGTCTTGATCTGAGGGTTGTAAATTCAAGCCTGTGTCGGGCTCCATGCTGGGCGTGAAGTCTACTTAAAAAAGAAAAAAAAAATAGAAGAATAAAATCAGTAACCAAAAGATAATTGGAAATCCCCAAGTATTTCAAAATAAATAATTTCTGGGTCAATGCATAAAACAAAGTGGATATTAGACAATATATTAAAGTGAATGGAATAAACATATAACCTGTCAAAATTTATGGGTCACAGCCAAAGAGAAATTTATAGTATTAACGGAGAAAAGTTTTGAATCAACAAGTATGAAATCCAAAGAGAAAGGCAAAAGTAGAGAGAACATCATAGATTATATTTTTACAGTAAATGATTACATTTATAATTATTGCAATTTTACTTCAGAGCCTTCTGCCCATTTATGGCAAATAACATAAGTAACTAATTTCCAGGTTTTCCTTTGTTCACCTTAGTAATTTCACAGCCATTTTCTTTTTAAATTTCATGCCCTTTTGTAAGTCATTCTAATTCTAAGGGTCTCGCTGTCTTATTCCAAATCCTACTTGCACACATTTGGTGTTTGATGTAATGACTGCTCAGAATGAGCATGAAGGGAGCAGTTGGCTTCTGGTTTCATCCGCTTGAAGGGATGGGCAACTCCCCAGCAGGGGCTCCTTGCTCTGAGGATCAGTGATTGAATTCAAGTGCAGCTGCCTGGAGATTAGGAAGCCTCATAAATCTCCCTACTTTTCACCCCCCCCCCCCCGCTAGGTTCTGTCTGTGCAACATAGTTTTTTTTCCATTTTAATTTTTCTATTTTGATTTTGTTTTATAAAAATGAGGAAGTTGGAAGGAAGTAAGGAAGCATGATCATAATTGCCACAAAAATTTTTTCTATTTTACAGATTAGAAAAATGAGCAAAAAGTAGTTTAGTGACTTGATCAATGAAGACTGAACATTTGCAAGGTGGTTCCCCCAATCAACCCCAAAACCTAGGGTACTAAATTTTAACTATCACCTAGTGTCTTATATTTTAATCTTTTTTTGGATTTAAAATTTTGGACGTATTTTATTTGTTATATTAAATAAATAACAGATATTTTAATACATATTGTTAAATATTAAAATGCAGAAATATGTAAGCAAAATATCCCACTCTTGTTTTTGTTCTTAGAAAGACCTCAAATATTAAATATGTAGTATTCTGTTTGCTTTTGAAGTATTCTTCTTCATTTTGTCTGGTAAGATTTGAAAACATACCAGGTTGGTCTCTCAGCTAGTATGTATGTATCCCTCTGCATCATATGTGGCGCTTAACAACCTTCTTTATTTCATTCAGGAATCAGAAGAATCTCTAGGGGTGACCTCTAGCTTTCTAACTAGTGTATATTTAAGTTGCTCTATAAGTGAGGACATCGATTAACGGTAAGCACAAAAACGAGAAGAGAGAAAAACTAAGAAACATTCCCATGTTGGGAACACGATGCAAGACCTTTCAATTTAGGTGCCTCCAAACCTGAGGTATATTTCCTTTGATTTATTTTTCTTACGATAGGAGTTTATATTTTAGGCATGAATCAGAGGAAAAGAGCATAAGTTAGAAGCATCATTGAGAGTCAGTGTGCCAGAACAAAAGAACCTAAGTTACATTTTCTTTCACATTTTGTCACACACCCTCAAAATGTGTTTAGGAACTAAAAATGAGACAGCAACTCTACAGAGAGACATATAGTATCATGTCAATTAATAACTTAAAATAACCAACACACAATAAGTCAGAGTCACTGAATCTGAATTCAGAGTCACTGAATCTGAGAACAATTTGTAAGATGGAGTAAAGACAAAACATACCTTATTGAGCTAAAACTAAAGACAGGAATGGAATGCCTGAAACTCCAAAAGAGCAGTTTAGCCTTGACCTATTATAAAATAAAAGACCATTTTAATTTTCATTTTACAAAAGGTGGAAAATCAGAATTAATTAAACTTATAACACAGTGTGCTGAGATAAAATGCTATCTAAACAAATACAGTGAAATCTCATATTATGAGAACATTGATGGAAGAGTAGAGAAAATATGCTGTAGCTGATAAAGCATAGCTTATTGTACTTATCATACTTATTTAAATTAAATAGATCAGAATGGAATATTACTCATCCATCAAAAAGAGTGAAATCTTGCCATTTGCAACAATGTGAATGGAACTAGAGTGTATTATTCTAGGTGAAATAAGTCAGTGAAAGATAAATACGATATGATTTCACTCATATGTGGAATTTAAGAAATAAAGCAGATGAACATAGAGGAAGGGGAAAAAAAGAGAGAGGGAGGCAAACCACAAGAGACTCTTAACTGTAGAGAATAAACTGAGGGTTGCTACAGGGGATGTGAGTGGGCATTGGGCTAAAAGGGTGATGGGTATTAATGATACCCAAGTGCACTTGTGATAAGCACTGTTAATGTAATATGTAAGTGATATAATGTAATATGTGTAATAAGTGATGAATCATTAAATTCTACTTCTGAAACCAATAATACACTGTGTTAACCAATTTAAATAAAATTTAATTTAAATAAAAACTTTAAAAACTAATAAAATAAATTAAATAGATCATAAATTTCTCTTTCTTCCTAAATATTTTGATAAACCGTTATCAGTTGTTTCCCAAACATTTATTTACATTTAGCTCATTTTTTCTTAATTTTTCATACATAATGAATATATGGCTTTATTATCTATTATTTTAATTTTTGTATTACATCTTTTAAGATTTTCTCCTCACTGTATTACATTCTTTGGTTATTCCTTTAAAGAGGATGTGTAGCTGATAAAACTTCTGATTTCTTGTATGTCTGAAAATTTCTGAATTTAACGCTCTATAGATGTCTCAGTGAAATATTTGTCTTTAAAACCATTTCTCAATTTTCTTCCTGAAATCGTCAGTGCTAGGAAATGTCTTGTGTCAATCTGATTTTTATATCTTTGTGGTAAATTTGACATTTTTTTATGATCTTTCAGATCTGCTCTTTAAACAAAATGCTGAAGTATTCACATGTTTAAAAAAATTGTATTTGGCAACTGTTAGTGTTTTACTCTGAGAATGCTTTTTAAATGTTTGTTATGGGAAATATTGGATTACTTTTCCTTCAAACATTGCCTGTCTTCTCATTTCTTTATTGGGTCTTTGTGTTTTGCTCACTTTTTTTTTCCCTCTGCTCCATGTTAGATGGTTTTGTAATTTATGAAACTGTATCAATTCTTTTAATTTTCTTTTAGGCTGCATTCTGGAAGAATTTGTACTTCAACTTCCATTTATTAATTTACTGTTCACTTCTTTTCATGATATTGTTCAATCCAAATATTGATATCAATAACTGTATTTTTTAATCTACAATTTCTTAATGTATGTCCTTTATATAACCATCTTGTTTGGGTCTTTCCCACTCCTAGTATATAATGACAACTATGACATGTATCTTCATGTCAAATTCTCAAACTCCCAGGGTCCACCTGGAGGTGGAATCTAGGGTTGCTTTTGCTTCTCTGAGGAGGACAAGACTTTGAAGCACCTGCTGCTTCTATGGTGGTGCCCAAAATAATCATCCTGCTTGATGTCAATGTTCTTCCTCTGGTGGAAGTTCCTAACTTCCACCAACTGTAGGTCCAGAATATTAATCTTTAATATTTTTTTGCTAAATTTCTGTAAGTGTTGATACTTTCTCAGACTTAGAGAATCCTTAGTCCCTTCAGAGCTACAAGAATTGCCTATCTTAGTTTTTAGATTTAAATATTTTTATAATTTTAATTTTTGATAATATTTTATACTGTATTCTGTAATTGATGTGAGGACAGAAAGAAGGTAGGATGTGTTTAGCCCACACAGTTGAAAATGACTATTTGTTTGGCTAATAGACACATGAAAAGGTGCTCAACATTACTCATCATCAGGGACATACAAACAAAAACTACAATGAGGTATCATCTCACACCAGAGAGAATGGCTAAAATTAACAACACAGGAAACAACAAGTGTTGGTGAGGATGCAGGGAAAGGGGAACCTTCTCACACACTTGGTGGGAATGCAAACTGGTACAGCCATTCTGGAAAGCAGTATAGTGGTTCCCTAGGAGGTTAAAAATATGCCCTATGACCCAGCAATTGCACTACTAGGTATTTATCCAAAGGTTACAAAAATAGAGATTCAAAGGGGTACATGCACCCCAGTGTTTATAGCAGCATTATCAACAATAGCCAAATTATGGAAAGAGCACAAGTGTCCATCAACTAATGAATGGATAAAGAGGTGGCGTGTGTATGTGTGTGTATGTGTGTGTGTGTGTGTGTGTGTGTGTGTATAGTGTGTATATATATATAGTGTGTATATATATAGTGTATATATATATATATATATAGTGTGTGTATATATATATATAGTGTGTATATATATAGTGTATATATATATAGTGTGTATATATATATAGTATATATATATAGTGTGTATATATATATAGTGTATATATATAGTGTGTGTGTATATATATATGTGTATATATATATATATATATGCGTGTGTGTGTGTGTATATATATATATAAAGGAATAATACTTGGCCATAAAAAAGAATGACATCTTGCCATTTTCAATGACATGGATGGAACTGGAGAGTGTTAGTTTAAGCGAAATAAGTCAGTGAGAGAAAGACAAATGCTCTATGATTTTACTCATATGTGGAATTTAAGAAACAAAACAAATAAACATAGGAGGAAAAAAGAGAAAGGCAAACCTGGAAACAGACTCTCAACTATAGAGAACAAACAGGGTTTCTGGATGGGGAAGTGGGCGGGGTTATTGGTTAAATTGGTGATGGAGATTACAGAGGGCACTTGTTATGATAAGCACTGGGTATTGTATGTAAGTGATGAATCACTAAATTCTACACGTGAAAGGAATGTTATACTGTATGTTAACTAACTAGAATTTAAATAAAAATTTGGAAAGAAAAAAGAAAATGAGTATCTGCTTAAAATTACTTTGACAATAAATTTCATCTGTTTTTTACTAGTCAATATGAATCATTTTCTTTTTACATCAGAATTATAGCTTATGTTCGAAAGTAAATACACTGACATAATTATGAAGGACATTCTCATATATTTGTGTGGGTGTTTTAAATTTTTCTATCTGGTTTCCTCTCCCATTTAGCTTGAAAAAAATGCCCCAGGAAATGACTAAAAGACATTATGTATCAAGATGTAATTTTTGGCTATAACCAGGAAAACTAAAGAGAAAAATAAATAAATTGCAGCAAATGTCACTACTGATTTTAGTAAATGAATAGTGAAACCTAAAAATGTCATTTAATAGAATTGTCAACATAAAATGCAGCTATTTATTCTTTCAAAGGATTACTTAAATGTAGTATTAAAAAGCTGCAGAATAGAATCATATTGCCTATGAAACTGAAGTCTGTCAAAGATTACAGTCTCAGGCTAAAATGAAATATGTGATGAATCAAAAACATTTCTTTTGCATGAAACTTTGGACAACTCCAAAATAGCATGATTTTTGAAAACATGTATAATGCATTTTTAAGTATTTGTGCTAAAGTGACCATTGGTAATGTATGAAACCTCTCTTTAGTTGCTGAAAATTAACATTTTGCAAACAGGTAATATTCAGTAACAAATTCAGTATATTTATTTCTACACTCAAAAATGCTGTGTCTTTTTTTGCATTATATTGCCCCACTTTCTTATGAAGTCTTATTCTAAAATGTTTTATATGAAGAACATGGCATTACAGTCACTTTGGAGTTCTCTGTCTTTGGATATTTCAGTAGAGACATTATGGGACACTTATGCCAACTTTCCTACATGACCTTAAAATTTTACACATTTTATTAAATCAGTTATGCAATAGTCAGACATTCAAAGTAAAATTTAAAAATAAACTTTAAGCTATGTTTCAGACAGTTATCCAAAGTGGTATGCTCATCTGTACATGTGTCAGAAATGGGAGAATATGCGCCTAAGCACAAGACTAGCACATAGATACGCTGTATTTAAAGAAGGGGCTGTATTGCTGAGAAATGGATAAAAAAATGTTTGAAGACTTAGTTTTATTACTGAATTACATTTTGAAGTTACAAATCAAAGCTGTGGAACATTTGGAAGTAAAACAAATGTTTGAAATAACAACAAAATAGCATAACTCACTAGGCACAAATTATATTTCTGCAATTGTCTCCCAATATAATTTCTATTAATTTTTTCATACTTGATTATGCTTACAGTGAGTATGTGACATATTTATATTCACTAAATTGTATGTATGCTGTAATACAATTCTGTAAATTATTACACATACACACATACACATATATTCCTAGGTCATTAAACCCAACAGAAAGTAATTTAATATAAATATTAAATTACATGAATAAAATGTGGCATGCTTAATCATTTAAAAATATTTAAATAGATAGCTGATCAAAGTTTCCTTCTCTTCCAGTATAATTATTTAAAGTTATAAATTTACCTTTAAGCATATGTGAAACGTATTTTATCCTATCACACAGTTTAATGGCTGTCTAATGACCTTGAATTTGTGCAGTTATTTATTGCTTTGTTAGGGCAGGATATATGGAAGCCCCAAAGTGTTTATGAAGCCACTTTAACTTGTCGGTATTAAGACTCCCTTGTCTCTTCTGTGGTAGGCAGCAGCAGAAGCCTCTATTCAGTTCATTAAGGCTTCCAGTTACTGTTTTCCACATGACTCCTTGAATCCAGTGTTGCACGTGCATGATTGCTGTTGCAGCAAGTTTTTTCTGAAAAGTAGTAATCCTTCCTATTGTTTTTCCCCTATGTCTCTGCTACTTGTATTTCTTCTTTGTCTATTAAAAAACTGTTATTGTAGAAATTGATATTTCCATTTAACACATAATGTAAGAAATTTTTGGCCATATCATTCCATTTATCCCCTCCTGTTTTTACACTGTTTTTTAATCAGTCATTTAAATCCAGTGTGCTTACTTGTGGTTTTCTTTAAATCACTGTCTACTATTTTCTTTCTTTTTCTTGTTTTCACTGTCTACTATTTTTAACATCAGAGAAACGTGTTTAATTTTTTTTCTAGGTTATAGGTCACATTTTTCCTCCTTCATTACATGTCTCATAATTTGTATTCACGGTGGCCATTGTCACTGTTGTGTTGTATAGATCTGGACTTTTATGTTCTTTAATGAAATGGATTTCATTAATGATTTCATTAAGGCAGAGGGGTAAGTTACTAGCAGATGACCTGGATCCTGTGTGGGCTAGTGGTACAGGTTTAGTTAAGTTGGCCTTGGGTCCAGGGAAGGACTTACACCTTGGTCTTAGGTGCTCTTCTTCTATGGTAGGACCTTTCTGGGTTTCTATGAAAAGCTCAAGTTGTTTACTAAATTGTTCTGAATTGACAGGACTTGACTCATCTCTACAGCAACCAGCTGCTGAAATTTCAACTCAGGTCTTTCAGTCTTTTAGCTATTCCTTTCCCTTAAAATCCTATGGTCTTGCCCCAAGTATGCCCAAATTATGAGCCAGTGAAGATTGGAGAGTTGGTTTTTAGAAGTGGGGGCTTGCCTCCTATCTTTCCTCCTTTCTGTCAATTTCAAGCTGTTCTGTAGTTTTGAACTCCCACCTGTGATATTTCCACCCAGGAAGACTGGTAACTTATACTTAGCAAAATGCTCTGGGTCTTAAGCAGACTAAGGGAGTGCCTTTATGGAAAAGTCAGACCAAGATAGTCTGGAATCACCCAGTGGATTTCCTTTTCTTTAGGGTCATATATCCCTTAGTTTCAGTTTGATTTGTACACTTTTAGAGTGCCTTTGAAAAATTAATTGTGATTGGCAAGAGGATTTGTCTGATAAAATCTACACAGCAATTATTAGAAACAGGAAGACTCTGATAAGTATTTGCATTTTTATTTGTACATATAATTTCCTTTGATTTCCAGAGAATTTCTAAGACTACATGTCCATCAATAATATTTAGGAGTATTCTTCCTAAATCCCTAAGAAGAAAGGATGTTATAGAATTCTTTGGGTTTTTAGTTATATATGAAGCATAAAGTGAGATGTGTTTGCAACTTTAATTCATATTTTTTTGTTTCATAATCTTTAAATATTTTTTTCATATGTAGATCTGATATTTTGATTTGCTCTTCTGTATTTTTTCTTATTCATATGGCTTTAATACCTTCCAGTGAATTGCTTGTCTTTTCCTTGTTAGTCTGCGAGAGCTCTTTTTACCATTACTAAACTATGATTTTTACCATCATAATTTGTTGCATAATTAAATTGTTTTTATATTCAAAACTATGTTTAATTAATTTTAGTATTAATAAATATATAGAAAGAACATACATAAGGTCATTTAATAAGGCAAATAAATGCATTACATAAATAGCTAATAACTCTATGTTGCTTACCCTATGCTGGACACTGTATAAATATTTTTATATATGTAATCTCATGGCAACCCTATGTTGAAAGCACTATTGTTATTTCCATGTTATTAAAAGAAGAATAAGGCACACTGTTAGTGTTTTTGCCCAAGGACACAACTACTAATGATAAGTGGTTATGTCACTACCCTCAGGGTTCATTGGCTCTCAGTGAAAATAGAAATTGACAAGAGGCCAAGAAAAGATTCAGGCAGCTGTTTATTGGGGGCTTAGGTTCCAGCACGAAGAAGGAAGTAAGGAGAGAAAATGTCCCCACTGACTATCTGAACAAAGAGGGGGGAAAGTTTTTAAAGAGGCTGAGGGGTGAAAGGAATGACATCTAAGCATGTAAGGGAGGGGAGAGACAGGAAGTTGGGAGGAAAGGCCCATGCACAAAGCATCTTTGTACATGCACCATGTGTCTCATTTGTATATTAAACCTCCAGGCCTGAATGTGATTTTTAGCATTACAATGGGGGGAAAAGTAGGTGAATGGTTAATTCTGGGATCCATCTTGTCAAAGGCTGGTTTAGTCCAGCTTCTTCTGCAGAGTACTTCTTTCTGGTTGACATTCTACTTCCATATTCCAATGAGATACACTGCTCAAAAACATAGCTCAGTCTTTCCTTTTAAGGTGGTAAGCACAGAGCAGTGGGCTTTGTGATTAGGGAGGGGGTTTGGTCCTGAACACAGTGTCCGTTCTAGCTCAATAATGTCAAATTTTGAATATGGGCAAACTTGCTCCAGATCCTGTATTAGGAACGTACAGAATACAACTTTGCATATGTATGTATAGGGATGTTAATTGAGAACATTTTCTTGATTATTTCCTGAAAGCAAATTACTATTTCTTTTGAAAGAAGCATGTTTTGTTTAATTTTAAGCCTAATTGTCTATTTTTTTCATTATTATAAATAATTATACAAAAATAAAGCCTTTTAGTTTGCTGATTTCCTGACTTTTGAAAGAAAATATTTGTCTTTTGAAAAAATATGTAATATGAAATGAATTTCATATTAGTCTGAACAATTGTCTTGCGTTAGTCATTTTAAGGTTTGAATTTTTCTAGAAATGATAGTATACACAGTTTTAATTAATTGATTTCATTTTTTTCCAGATTTATTCATTTGATTTTACATTTAAAACATTTTACAGCAAAGTTCTCATTTGTTTTTTGAAGTACAATAGGACTAGTCACTAGCAAATATTTTAACAATAATTATAAAATATCAGTTGATAAGTATTAGATTCATCACTGATACAGAAAACATATATAGAAATGAGTAAAATTTAAATGGAGCTGGGGGTAAGTCATGCATAAATTCCCTCTTATCACCTACAAAAGGAGCAAAAGTATTGTGCGTAAAGAAGGAATAATGGTTAAAATGAATAATAAAGTTATAATGTAGATAATAATATATATTTGAAACATTTGAAATATGTAATTATTTTCATCTAAATGAAGGTAATGCCTTATATAATTTACTCAGTATTATCTCTGTTCAGTTATATCAAAGCAAAAAATAATAATAGCATATATGTGGGTGGAAGGTTCTTGGGGTGAGAGTAGTAAATTATATTTTTTTCCACTAACTGCATGTGTGAAATAAAAAATATACAATGAGAGAAAATATGTTGCTACATATTGTACATAGAGATATTCATCCTGAAATTTAACCAAAGTAAATATATCATGTTTCTGTTAAAGTTACAAGCATTTTCAGTAATATTTTGTAGTATTATTTTGGAGAGTTGGAAATCTTTTCATATTGTGACATTAACCTCATAAATATAGATATATAACTATATAACTTATTTTCTATTTTGGAAATATTCCCTCTTAGTATATCTGAACACAGAAAGAGATGATAAATATATTTCAGACTTGTAAAGTAAAAGCAGAATGAATAAAACCGTTCTCTTTAAGAAATATATATAGTTATTACAGTGGGAAAGGATATCTTGACTAATGTTACTATCTTTATCAATGATATACAGACTTTCCTGTAAATAGCCAAATAGTAAATATGTTAGGCTTTGTGGGCCATGAGCCTCTATTGCAAACACTCCATTGGAGCAGGAATGTAAGTAGAAAATGTAATTCACTTAATGACATGTGACCTTTTACCAAAATAATTTTTACAGGTAAGAATTACAAAGTTAAAAAAAATACCAAATATGTATTTGAAGATACTGGGAATAATTAAAAACAGAAAGAAGCTGCTCGAAATTTAATCTTGAAAACACACTGTATAACATCCACATTTAGAGGCCTTTTCCTCTCTGGACTTGTCCTGTTCTACCTGTTACAATAAAGTATGAACTCATGCCAAAATCTGCAGGCTTGCTGGTTTGAGAGGTAGAGACCCAAGTTTAGGGTTGCTACAGGGACAGGGCATTGTGCAGGTAAACCCAAGAAGGAAACAGATGGGAAAGCCCGGAATCTGCATAAAATTCCTATTATGTTCTTAGTTGACACCTGTGATGTGCATGTGTGAGGGAGAAAACAACCAGCAATAAGATGGAACATAAAGAACAACAAAACAAACAAAACAATTGGAAGGTTGAAAAACTTAAGAGATTTTAGCTGGTTTTTAGCAAAAGAGAGGCATAGGAGTTTAAAGCCCACTAAGTTAGAGGGGCTTCATAAACGTCTCAGATTTTCTAAATTTGACATTCTCACAAAACATAAAATAAGCTTATACAATGTAAGTTTATCAGTCCATAATATAATTGCCTAATCAAATCAAATAAAAATCTGTTCAGAAGAGAATAATCAAATCTAAAATATGTACAATGTACTTTTAAATACATCCACTATACAATAAGAGGCATGCAAGAATCAGGAAAATGGACCTATTGTGTGGAAAATATATAGGTAATAGAGACAGACTGCAAAGTGATTGATGGCAAAATTAGTAGCCAAGTACACTTGGAAGCCACTCCAATAAATATATTCAAAAGCCTGAAGTAAATCATGGCCACTATAAATGAATGAATGGGAAATCCCAGCATAGAAAGGGAAACAAATCTAAAATAATGGAAATTCTAGAACTCAAAAGTACAGTTTCTGGCATAAAGATTCCATTTCATGGATTTAAACAAATTGGATACTATTTATGGGGTTCTTAAGCAAACGGCCAGGAAAGAATTCAGGATGTGTCTTTGGTGCAAAAGATGATTTTATTAAAGCACGGAGAAAGGACCCGTGGGCAGAAAGAGCTGCACTGGGGTTGTGAGGAGTGACTGATTATATACTTTTAAGTTAGGGGGGGTTAGGGATAATATTAAGTCTGTAAGGAATTTGAAAGCAAGGCTTTCAGGGCCTTGAGGGGCTAGCTACTCTTATGATAAGGTCACTTTTAGTCTTTAATAAAACAAAAACATTAAGGAAGTAAGGCAGCCCATGAGTTCCTTGAGGAAGGCCAGGCTCTGCATGTTTCAGGTGTCTATCAGTGGGCTGCAAGATGTAGGGAGATTTAATTTATGTTACATTTCTCTTGCCTTTGTTTCCCTCATCACTATGAGGAAATAATTAGAAATTAGTAATAAAATACTTGCAAATTTCCTAAATGTGTGGAGATTGGACAGTTTCTAAGCCTAAGTGTTAGTCAAAATAAATTTCAACATTCTTTTAACAAAATTACTGATACTCTTGCAAAGGAGCTTAGAAGACTTTGTACTTTTTTTAAATGTTTATTTTTGAGAGAGAGAGAGACCAAGAATGAGCGAGGGAGGGACAGAGAGGGAGACAGACAGAGAATCCAAAGCAGGCTCTAGGCTCTGAGCTATCAGCATGGAGCCTGATGCAGGGCTCAAACTCCCAGGGCACGAGATCATGACCTGAGCCGAAGTTGGACGCTTAACTACTGAGCTACCCAGGCACCCCAAAAGACTAATTTTTTAAAACATTTCTTTCCTAATTGAATACCAATGCTCTTAGTTTTATTATTCTGTTCCCAAAATATCAAATTAGATATTATTAGGTTTTGTTTCTGTGGGCTTTTGTTTATATTTACTTACTTCTTTTTATCATGCTTTCTTTTTGTCAGAACTGTACTCTGGGATCATTTTCCTTCATCCATATGATATTGGAGTTCTTTTAAGAACATTAATTGATAATGAAGATATATTTTCCTAAGAATATATTAAATTTCCTCCTCACAAATGAAAGAAATCATCTCTTAATATGTAGTCATAGGTTAACATTTATTTTTTTCAGCCCTTTTCTTTCATCGCTATTTTTGTCTTTCATTATTAATGGTGGGGAGTCAATTTTTATGATAATCCTATGTCTGTAAGTGATCCTTTCTCCATGATTGGTGTTTTTAGATGAATTGTGAGCACCTTAGAATGTTTGTTTCTGAAAAAATTGAGTCCTGGGTTACAGGTGTGTATCGATAAAGAGGAATACCATTTTGTTTCTGCAAAGCAACTAGAGGTTCAAAAACACTGGACATAATTCAAGGGATAAATTCAGGGGAGATTTTCCCCTTTATCCGGAGTAGAGGTACAGGTTACATATTTCTTTGTTTGTCTCTTTAAAATTTGCCTTCTTCAAGCTTACATATTATAGACATGGCCAAGATGTATGCAGGGTCTTTTAACTAATTCTGGACAGAAACTAGTTGGTCTAGTTTTTATTTCTTTGTTCTGTGGGTGTTTGTCTGTTTGTTTTGTTGGTTTTTTCCTCTCTAGATATTTCCCATCAGTTAAAACTGCAGCTCTGGAATAACAGATTAGCTTGTTCCCCTAGGGAAACCTCTTATATTTGCTTATTTTTCTGGAGTTCGACTTCATTATACATTTTGGTCTCTGAAAACTTTACTTAATTTCTAAACTGCTGAGCTATGCATTATATGTACATCTGTACACATATTTTGTATATACCTTATATAAAATAGATATAGTTTTAATTTAATTTAATATTTAGGTTTTTAACATGAGAGAATTCTAATGTATTTAGCTTGCCATAATACTCTGATATCCTTACTTTTGGCGGTTCTTCCTCTGTACTTCCTGTGTTGTAGCATGGCACTTACTATTTCAAGGGGCAAATATATTTGTTAATGTGTATATCTGCCAAAGTGATTATATATATGTGTATTTAAAAATAAATTTTTTTTTCAACGTTTATTTATTTTTGGGACAGAGAGAGACAGAGCATGAACAGGGGAGGGGCAGAGAGAGAGGGAGACACAGAATCGGAAACAGGCTCCAGGCTGTGAGCCATCAGCCCAGAGCCCGACGCGGGGCTCGAACTCACGGACCGCGAGATCGTGACCTGGCTGAAGTCGGACGCTTAACCGACTGCGCCACCCAGGCGCCCCAATATATGTGTATTTTTTAAACAGGCAATATGGTTTATTCATATTCTCTCTTGCAACGTGAGGAAGAAGAATGTTGACTTATAAGTGATGGTTGTGCTAATAAATTAATGTATAAAATTTGGTTTGCAAGACTAATAATTCACTAAAATACATATATGTCAATCTTTATTTAAAAAATATGTTTTATAGTCCATAGTTTTATTTTGCAGGTAGAGGTTTCTTAGTATACATTTGTTAAATTGAGACATGCTCCCCCCACAGGGGTGAGAAAAAAAAGCAAATGAGGAACTCAAATGGCTTTCTTGCAAAGAATTGTGCTGATTTTGATAATGCAACATGCAGTGATACTTCATAAACTTAAGCAATATAAAAATATCCTTATATATGCTAATTATATATTGGCCATCACCTCATTGGACCACATTTGAGTAAATCTGAAATAAAATTCATTGATAGAATTGGAGTACAGGATTTCATTAAGATAAAGAGTGGCCCCACAGAGAATGCTTAACGGGAACTTATTAGCCAAAAATAAGAAATTGAGTTATCAAATAAATATTTTAGTTAGTGTTTATCACTCAGGTTGACTTCTGTGGCATGTAGTTCCCTACTGAATGCTTCCTCCAAACGATTGCACATCCAAGGTATCTGGTTCAAATAGAAATAGCATCTGTCCATCTAAAGAAATAATAATAATATCTTCTGTCCCAAAATCTTTCCATTCTACAGAGACTGTGAACATCTTTACATGTTTTACAATTACTATTTTTAGCAACATAAAAAGGGAAAAAAAAAGATGCATGTTTTTAACAGAAAGATTTGTATTTTGTTTTACATATCAAAGGCAAAGTGATCATAAGATTATAAGGAACTCAGAATAGGCATGATACAGATGGCCAGAAGACATTCTCTTCTATTCTGAGAATCTGAAGGCAACTCTGAGGATTCACTAGAGAACCAAACTTTAACTGAAGCTGGCCTGTTCAATAACAACCTCAGGGGCGGGTCACCTGGGTAACTCAGTCGGTTAAGCATCCGACTGCAGCTCAGGTCATGATCTTATGGTTCGTGGGTTCGACCCCTGCGTCAGGCTCTGTGCTGACAGTTCAGAGCCTGGAGCCCACTTTGGATTCTGTGTTTCCCTCTCTGTCTGCCCCTCCACAGCTCACCCTCTCTCTCTCAAAAACAAATAAGCATGAAAGAAGTTAAAAAAACACACACACACACAAACACAACCTCAGAAGATGAAATGTGAGAAAACATAAATCTGTGCATTTACATTTTCCCTTATGAGTGAAAAACATCTCTTTAAGCTACCACACTTAGGGATAAACTAACTGTAGTTATATATATATATTTACTTTAGGGTCGGACTTCAGCAAATGTTATCTTCCAGAATACAAGCTAAAATTTGATTTCATATAATAGCCCTTTGCTTAATATTAATAACTAACACAAACTCAGACATTTTCAAATTTACAACTAATTCATGCATTTATTATTTATTGAACACCTAGTATTCCAAGGCCCAGGGTAAAACTTATATCATGTTCTGAATATACTGATTTATTTATAATCCCAGGTCATGATACATTAGAAACAGCAACTGAGAAAAGGGAGTGTAATAGCAGAGTCACTAACACAGAAATGATGGTTGAAATGAGGACAATAAACAGAAAGAAAATTGTGAAACAAAATATATTTAAATATCACATAAATCAAATTGAGTCGATATATTATGTATTATCTCTTTAAAAGAGGAAATATTTGCTTCCACTTTGTACAATGACTACATATACTTTGTATATGTATGTTATATAGCATATATATTGCATGTGTGTATAGACCTTTCTGTTTAAAAAAGTTTAATTTTGAAACATGTAGATATTCAATGCTGTAATCACATTTCCATGCCAAATTTCTTTTAAAATCCCTCCTTAACTGACATTATGGTATTAGGATTTGTTCAGAAAACCTACACTTGTGCGTTTCTCCTTTACTCTCACACTAACTGCTAGTATTCTTACAACACTTCTGACATGAGATGTGTGGCGGTTCTTCCCACACCAAGCAATTCTGTGATAAGCAGATAGATGTCTAATAATTGAACTCAATTCTGCCACTATCCACCCAGAGATAGCCTCAGGTACCACAGTTAAGGGCTCAGTCCTACCAGCTGTACTTTCCTTTAGATGCCAATTTTAAGTCCCGTACTGCTCACTGATTGGCTGTACACTGAAGGTTCCCACACCCCCCTCCTTGAGTTCAGTTAATTTGCTAGAGTGGCTGACTTAAGCCAGGAAAACAGTTTACTTACTTTTTAACTGTTATTATAAAAGGATATGATGAAGGATACAGAAGAAATCCAGATTGAAGAGATGTGTAGGGCCAAGTATGTGTGAAAAAGCATGGAGTTCCCATACCCTCTCAAGCTGCCACTCTCCCTGAACCTGCACATGTTCACCAAACCAGATCTCCAAACCCCGTACATTTTTTAATTTCATTTTATTTTTTTATGGAGGCTTCATCACGTGTTCATGATCAATCATTGACTCCATTTCCATTCCCTCTCCCCTCTCTAGAGAATGGGAAATGGGGCTAAAATTTCAAACTTTTAATCATGGCTTGATCTTTTTGATAACCAGCCCTCATTCAAGAACCCACCAAGAGTCCACTCATTAGAACAGAAAACACTGCCATCACCCAGGAAACTCCAAGATATTTAGGACCTCTGTGTCAGGAGCCAGGGTCCCAGACCAAGTATCACAACAAAAGATGTTCCTTGTGCTTTTATCATTGATGAGATTACAAAGGTTTTAGGAGCTCTGTGCCAGGAGCCAGGGGCAGAAATCAGTATTTATATAGACATATGTTTCCTTCTATTATCTCACAAAATTATTAGAGAAAAATATAAAGGGGGTAGATGTGCAAATACAAATATGACAATTATATAAAATATTTGGATTTTTTTCTTAAGTACCTTATATATTATTTGTGGTTTTCTGTTACATTCATATGCATGAATCCTGTACAATATTTAAGCTTAAACCAACTTATATTTATTGGTAGGAGAATGTTTTTAGTTTCTCATTTTAAAATATCTTTAAACATGAATATTATTACTGACATTTTTCTGTACTTAAAATATATGGAGTAATGGTATGCATAGAATAATATAAAAGGAAGTTTATAACCAGCTTTTGTTATCTTTTTTGAAATGCAGTAAGATCCGTTGCTATTTTACTATTTCTGTATTCATGATATCTTCAAGGGGACATAGTATTTATAGATCTTTAAATGTTATCAAACTGAGAATAGAGTTGTTTAAATCAGTTGAAATAAATTTATAATATCTGAATATCATTACGTGAATGAAATAATGGCTTTAGCTAAGATGATTTTGCAGTAACCACCAATATTTCTTAGTGGGAAAAGCATGAAATAGAAATATTTATTGCTATGAAATCTTTGATTAATAATTCCCCACAGTAAAATACTTTACTTAACACGATTTTAATCTTTAATTGAGATGTATCCCAGTAAACTTCCCCAGTTCTGAAATTAGAAGATTTGTTTTTACTTGTTGCATTACCATTAGCTTCCTTTCTCTACGAATTAGCAATTGGAAGGTTCTAATCAAGCAAACTTTGTCCATTAAATAATGCAAATGAATACCAGATTTTATCATTTGAATTGTGTTTGGGTTAGATATAGCCATAAATACAGTCAGTTTTCAACTAACATTTTGGTTCCAGAACCAAACCTCTTAAAACACACACACACACACACACACACACACACACACACACACACAATTTCTTTTTCAATTTCTGAGGCTATGTATTACTTGAGTTTAATATGTATATATATATATATTACATAAAATATATGTGTGTGTAAATATAAAGAAAAAAGCAAATACATGATTTATGTTACCCTATTAGATGTTAAGAAAAATAACCAAGCTTTAGAAATGAGTCAAAACATTGACAGCAATCCTTTCAATATCTTTGAGGCATTACAGGCCCACTGAAGGATCAACTCTGTCTCTAAGGGGCATGTAACTCTCACACCATTCAAAATTAAACAGGATTCAGATATTTTAGCATTTTACAGTTCTGGAAAGTTATATATAATGAGCAGCAGAGTGAAAAGATGAAAAGGATTTTTAGGCTTTTAAAGAGGTAACTAATTTCTGTCTGGAAGACTAGGCAATCCAAAAAGTGACGGTTGTATTCTATTATAGGACATTAGCAAGATTATATCTAATTTAGCAATCTTAATTTAGCCTTTCTTTTGCATCCTTTTTTGAACCACATTATCATCCTGCCAGTCTCTTCATTAGTTAAAAAGAACTTCACCATGTACTCCTATGTATTTGAATGAGAATTATGTATTTAACATTTATAAAATTTTATTTTGATAGGGAAGGAACAGTTGATCTTTCTTGAAACTCAGAAAGACACAAGCTTGAACCTTTGGTGCGGTTTAAGTCAACTCCCCAAATTTGACTAATGATGACAGTCACCTATAAAGCTTGATAGAGCTAGGACTTTCAGTCCTAGATATTCAGAATTTCCAAGGAAGAGGCCTGCTAATCTGTGTCTTTAAAGAGCCCTGGGTGACTTTATCATTAACTACCTATGCAGAATAAAGGTCTAGGACACTGGTTCTAAAAATGTTTGCAGTCCACAATTAGCCCAAGGTTTTAGAACTTTGGGACTCTTAATTATTTCTCCTGTTTGACAGCTTTACTTAGGAATCATTTATAACAATGAAAAGAGTAGATTTTGTTAAACTGTAAATAGTAAAGCTGTGTGTTAGTAACAGTAACTTCAGACTAATGTAACTTCTTAAATTTTTATAAGCTCAAAGGTTAAGTGCACATAACAGAATAATCTTTGCATGTTTTATATATTTTTCATATTGAAAGATTGTAAAATGGTACAGCAAAAGGCAAATGCTATAACAGAATGTTACTTAATCAAATTCACTTTACCTGTTAATGTACGAGGCTTACAAATTGAGAGATTATCACCAAGAAAACAAACAAAAAACCAAAAAAAACTTCTATACATTACACATATCTCAAAATAATATTGAGGTCATGATATAGTATAAACAATAGCAAACAAATACCGTGCTTATGGAGTGCTAAGGTACTTAGCTTACTGTGCTTGTAGAGTGCTAAGGTGTTCTAGGTACTTAACATATATTATTGTTATTTCTCACAACCACTGTACTGTGTTTTCTATACATATACTAATTCTTCTAAATATTACAAATTTTTAAGTTAAGGGTATTAGCTCTATTTACATATGAGAAAACCACAATTCAAAGAGTTCAAATAACTTGTTTAATTCATATGGTGAAAAAATGAGTAGGGGATCTTGACATTGATCTGTCTCCTGAGCGCATGCTTTCTCATACTTACTATTCAATTATCTCAAAGTAATTCTTTGTTAGAATCTTAAAAGTGGGATTTCATGGACACAGAGTTCAATCATGTATCTGGGTCTTAAATAGTCACAAATAGATAACATACAAACTATACATAATAAATACTACATTTCAATATAACCTTTTCTATTTTGGAACACCCCCTTTCAACTAACATGTAGGGAGATCTTTATATTGAATTAATATAATTATGTAATATATATATAAATATATATTTTATATATATATATATATATATTTTTTTTTTTTCCCAAGGATCTGGTCTGGCAGCATTTCAGCCTTACACCTCTCCTGGTCACTGTGCCACATCCATTGAAATCATTCTTCATAAGGGAGTTTAACTCTCTGAACTTTCTTTAAGCTCTCTTTTGAATATATTACATCGGGGGCACCTGGGTGGCTCAGTTGGTTAAGCCTCTTACTTCAGCTCAGGTCATGATCTTGTGGTCTCTGAGTTCAAGACCCTTGTTGGGCTAGGTGCTGACAGCTCAGAGCCTAGAGCCTGCTTAAGATTCTGTCTCCTTCTCTCTCTGCCCCTCCCCCACTCATGCTCCTTCTCTGTCTCTCCCTCCCTCTCATGAATAAACATTAAAAAAATGCCCTTTGAACATATTACCTCTTATATATTTTTATTATATATAAATATATATATTTATATATAATAAATATATATATTTTTATATAATAAATATATATATTTATTATATATAAATATTATTATATATTTTTATTATTGTAATGCTGAAGTTAAACATCTTCTCCCTATTCCATATTATAAAATTTTTTCTCACATTTTTATTCTCTTAACTTTTTTTTTTTTATTTCATTGTCCTTATTAGCATTTTCTCTACCTTCCCTTTTAGGACCATCTGTGAGTTTCCTGACTTTGCATTTATTCTCTTTTAACAACAATTAGGTTATTAAATAAGACTAAGACAGCACTAATCCTTGTTTTGTCCCCTGTAGGTTACTTCCAATTTTTTGCACTGTCTTATACTAACAAACATTGTTTGCAAGTTCTTAGAAAATTTGCAGTATATATTCCGGGCTAAATTGCACAGTTAGGTATGCTGTAAACACATCCTGTAATTGAAAAATATATAGCATAATTTTAAAGGTTCTTAGACAATTGTGTTTTCATCGGCTTGACATATTTTTCTATCCTTGATTTGCTATCAATTTCAGGTAAAGTGAGACATGCAAAATTACTTTAATTATTCTTAAAGACCTGTTTTTTCCTAGTTCATATTATTTGTCTGAAAAATGATTTGAATTGTTAAATAATATATTAAACCCTGTATCATGAGCTGCTAATGGAATCAAATCACACACCACAATGCATTATATCAAGTAAATAATTATTTTTTGCTGATTATTATGCAGGGGATGACAAAAATCACAGAGGCCACAAGGTTTCTGTGTAAGGTTTGGTAAAGAGTTTAAAATGTAGTCCTCAAAAGGGATCTTCTGAGTTTTGTATTTTCTCCTGCATAATTGTAAGCTGTTTCCTCACCATCTCCCAAGGACATGGTAGGACATTTGAGCAATATTTCTAGAATGAGAGAACAGTCTGGGACTTTAAGATAATTGATCATTTCTCATTTACTTCAGTCACTTCAAAATTAATCCAATCGGTCAGATTTCTTTATTCCTGCCACTGCTCTTTGTATTCTTCCAATGTGACATCTGGATTCTGGAGAAACTATGAACATTTTGTGCTGGACATCTAGTCCCCTTGTCATACCTTGGTTCTCACACACTTCCACTGTTGAATCTCATAGTTCAAGTTCTTTTGGTATCGGGCTCATTTTCCATTGTTTCCACTGTTGATTCATCTGTTGTCTTCTCAGACATTGCAACATGACTACTTAGGGTGGATTTTCTTTTAAGATTTAATGTCTCTGGTGCCCAGTCTTGGAGTAAAGTAAGTTCCTGAGAAGTTACTTGTTTCTATTGTGCTAGCCTTCCAGTTGTGAAATCCAGAAGAGAATCTCTGGTTCTTATTTTGTTGACCATCAATAATTTCAATAGAATGCGCATATAAGCAGTATACAGTTTAATTTCATTAGCTGTGTTTTTAATAAAATATCTAAAGTTCAACTTGTAATTCATTATATTATAATAGAAATTAAATCGGGGCGCCTGGGTGGCGCAGTCGGTTAAGCGTCCGACTTCAGCCAGGTCACGATCTCGCGGTCTGTGAGTTCGAGCCCCGCGTCAGGCTCTGGGCTGATGGCTCGGAGCCTGGAGCCTGTTTCCCATTCTGTGTCTCCCTCTCTCTCTGCCCCTTCCCCGTTCATGCTCTGTCTCTCTCTGTCCCAAAAATAAATAAAGGTTGAAAAAAAAATTAAAAAAAAAAGAAATTAAATTAATTCTACATGCTATGAATATTGTGCTTTTGATATTTATTTTAGAAAACATATTTTCATTGTGTAAAAATTATATATACATTTCCATTCTAAAATAACATCATTGTTAAGAAAACCAGCTGTCTGTCTCTTTTATTTGGTTTACTATATATATATATATATATATATAAATATATATTATATATTTATATATATATAAATATATATATATATTTTATATATATAAATATATATATTTATTTTACTTTACTGTAAATATATATATATATATTTTTTTTTTAATTAAAAAGGCAAACCTCTCCATTTCAAACAGCAATTAGCCTTTGGGATTCCATGAACATACTGACCTCTTCAGTTTGTAAGTTAGCTGTGAAGTTACTGACAGTTAATTTTTTTGTGTCAGTTTGGCTAGGCCACAGGGTGCCTGACATTTTGTCAAACATTGTTGTGGGTGTGTCTATAAGGGTGTTTCTGGATGAAATTAGCATTCGAATCTGTAGACTGAGGAAAGCAGATTTTCCTCCCCAATATGGGTGGGTCTCATCTGATCCTTTGAAGACCTAAATAGAATAAAAGACTAAGTAAGAAAGAATTTTCCCTCTCTGCCTGTCTTTAAGCTGAGACATTAGATACTAGATTAGATTAGATTTTAGATGAGATATTAGATATTAGATTTTAGATCCTGTGGAGAGCTCAGACTAATATAAGCTGTAGGAGAGATGTGTGCTATATTTCATATAATTTTATCTTGAACTCACAAGTGAAAGAAATGTAATTTTGGTTATTTTCATCTCTATGGTGCAGTTTGTAGTGAACCAGTACTACTTACAATTTAAATATGTTTTCCCAATAGTCATTATTCAAGAGATACAACATCAGATGGGCACATAGTGCAGCAAAGATGGGCACAAACAGTAAAGGAAAAACACCTAACTTTTCAGTGTTAAGGTAAATTTGAGGGATTCACTATGCTTAGAATACGGGTTGCTGATCAAACACAATGTTAGTATTTAAGATAAAGTCAACATTGTACGTGTCCATTTATAAATATTAGTATATCATTCTGTATATAAAGGGCTATTGATTATGAATTCATAATTTCCAGAGAAAATAAAAAAATAATTTGACAACAACAAACTTAATAATTTTTTTCATTTAATAATCATATTCATGATGAATACAGTCTATTTAAATATCATGACCACACTGCCAGCAAAGTGACTATTTCTTTTAACTTGACTAGAGAGATACATATTATCCATTAGCTATGTTACATGAAGAAGGTATATGCCACTTATTCTACACATTGCTTTTCCTCCACTTTCTTAACTTAGTTATTTAGTAAACTATCACATAGAAGTATTCATAACCTCAATGGATACAACACATATAAGTCTAGTTTAAAAAAACAAAAGTCAATATATGAGTTAACATTGTCAGGAACTTTCAGAAGTATATAATTTACATTTGAATTTCCTGCAAAATACACAAAAATATTATTAATTAACATACTAAAACCCAATGCATTATCGAGAAAAGCAGTTGCATATCTTCATACTCAACCAAGAAAAAAATAATTGACTATTTAAAGTGCTTCTATGCTTTAAACTTCCAGGCTCAAGAAACCAGTTGCAGTTATGTTACTATCTATTAAGTTAAAATGTTGAAAATTATTATAATTCCTTATTTTTGTATCTGAAAGGGCATGCTTTTTCCATTATAAGAAATCTTAATGTATAGCTTTTATTAAAATCCTCACTATAATACATGCTATTTGCACATGATTTTTCACAACATATTTAATGGTAGGATCTAGAAATAACTTCATTCTGTATATGAAAATTACATAATTTCCAAATGTTACAGTTCAGCAAAGCATTAGCAAAGATGATTAAATATATATCCAATTCTTAATTATTCACACTAATGGAGGGGAAAAAAGGTATATGTAGTATTAAAACAAAGGCAAATTCCTAACTCATTTTTAGCTTTGGATATAATTCATCATATCTATACCTCTCTGTAACAGATCACACTTCATATTTTTCCATGGCAGTCCTATACATCTTAGATTTAATATCAGGGAATCAGAACATCTAACCAGAATCTTTTGAGATGTCAGAGTCCAAAGAATAAGTCAAAGTGGCATTTTACTAAATGTAAATTGATACTATATCAACAAAAACATTATTTAGAAGACTTAATATTTCTCATTTTAATAGGTAAGGAAAACACTCTGGCAGCATATTTATATTCATTCATTTATCACATAGGTACTAGATATCCTAAGCGTTTTTCTATGTGCTGAGAATACAGTGTTGAAGTAAACATAGTTCCTGCTATTTAAGCATTACATTGTAATAGTGGAGATCAGACAATAAACAAAAAATAGATATATACCAGTATGTATGTAGTAATAGGCCCAAACTGAAAACGATCCAGCTGTCCTTCAACTGGGGAACAGATGAGCAAAATGTGCTCTATTCACATACTGGAATACCATTTGGCAACAAAAGGCACCATCGTACCTAGTACGATAAGGATAAGAGGTAAGAAAAATAATTAAGAGTAATGGCGTTGCTATTTTAGAGTTATCATAGTGATACAAGGAAGGAGATAGTTAGGGAAAGAATATTGAATACAGAGGGAGCCACAAATGCGAAGGCCCTGTGGTGAGCTTGTGCTTGCCATGTTTGAGTCCACATGATATTTGAAGATGAGTGAGGGAAGCAGATTGTGTAGGGCACTGTGGCATAGAATTGTATTGGGAATTATATCAAAGGCAATTGGGAGATTCTGTTTAACACTGATATAGTCTGATTTATATCTTAATAGAATACCTCATGTGAATATTAAACTGTAGAGAAAAGAGGATGGATGTGTGGTAAACAATTAAGATGCTGTGAAAAGTAAGGTGGTGGTGGAAGTGGTGAGAAATATTGTACTGTAGACTTAGCAATAGTTTGTATTGTTCTTGTTTTTAGTATTATAAACTTATTTTTAGACCATTTTTCATTTACCACCTTCAGTGGCTGTAATCTCACAACCATTTCTTTTAAAAAAAATGCATAAACAGGGGCGCCTGGGTGACTCAGTCGGTTAAGCATCCAACTTTGGCTCAGGTCATGATCTCACAGGTCGTGAGTTCGAGCCCCACGTTGGGCTCTGTGCTGACAGATTGAAGCCTGGAGCCTGCTTCAGATTCTATGTGTGTGTCTCTTTCTGCCCCTCCCCTGCTCGCTCTCTGCCTATCTGTCTCTCTCTCTCTCAAAAATAAATAGACATTAACAAAAAGAGTTCTAAAAATTGCACGGACATTGGTCAGTGGATACTTGTTCAGCCTTTTAGAACTTTATTCACTTCAGCATCCTCTCTCAACTCTACTAAAATTGCTCTTCTTGTGAACCCTAATAATTTTGTTAAACCCAACTCTAACCTGAACCTCTATAACTTTTTTCTTAATGTATTAAACCTCTAATTTTATTTTAACTTTCATATACTTGAATTTCTATATAGCTCTCTTTTAGAGAGCATGCAAATGGGTAAAATTTGGTTATGCAATCCAAATTCCCTTTCCATAGTAAAAATATCATTTTCTTCATTGTACTGTGCCCTTAACATCTCACTGCCTTAGCCCATATGACCATTGGACCTTTTATACTTTCCCACTCTTATTAAAAATTTCCAACCTCAGGGGCGCCTGGGTGGCGCAGTCGGTTAAGCGTCCGACTTCAGCCAGGTCACGATCTCGCGGTCTGTGAGTTCGAGCCCCGCGTCAGGCTCTGGGCTGATGGCTCAGAGCCTGGAGCCTGTTTCCGATTCTGTGTCTCCCTCTCTCTCTGCCCCTCCCCCGTTCATGCTCTGTCTCTCTCTGTCCCAAAAATAAATAAACGTTGAAAAAAAAATAAAAAAAAAAAATTTCCAACCTCAAATCAAATGCCATTTAATCAGGAAAGCTCTCCTTGACCTGCTGGATCAGATCTCCTGCTATATGCTTTCAATTAACAATATTTGTCATACTTATGATTTTCTACTTTTTCTGTGACTATTTGATTTAAATCTGTCTCCTTTCACCTTGTTTGCTTCTCAGGATTGTCTGTCTAGCACTGGACTTGCCCCAAAGAGGTAGTATGCAATTTAAAAAAAAATTTTTTTTTTAACGTTTATTTATTTTTGAGACAGAGAAAGAGCATGAACGGGGGAGGGTCAGAGAGAAGGAGACACAGAATCTGAAACAGGCTCCAGGCTCTGAGCTTTCAGCACAGAGCCGACGCGGGGCTTGAACTCACGGACTGCGAGATCATGACCTGAGCTGAAGTCAGCTGCTTAACCGAGGCGCCCAGGCGCCCCGAAAATATTTTTTTTAATAAAAGTTTGGAAAGTGGCACTGAACTCATTTTCATTTCCAATTCTGTGTTAGGGCTCTCCACCAAAACAGAGCCAATAGGATAGATAGATATAGGGATATGGATAGGAATAGGGATAGGGATAGGGACAGAGACAGAGACAGAGAGATAGAGATAGAGACAGACATAGAGATACAGATAAAAGAGGAGATTTATTATAGGAGTTGGCTCATGCAGTTATGGAAATCAAGAAATCCCACAGTCTGCTGTCTTAATTAGAGAACCTGGAAATCTAGTGGTTTAATTCTGTCGAAATCCAAAGCTGTGTGAACCAGGGGAACTGATAGTGTAAATACTGGAGTCTGAAGGCCCAAGGAATAGGAACTGTGATGTGTAAGGGCAATAAAAGATAGATATCCCAGCTTAGGAAGAGAGCAAGAATTGGCCTTTCCTCTGCCTTTTTGTTCTATTTGGGCTCTCCATGGATTGGATGATTCTGTCCACATTGGTGAAGGCTGATCTTTACTCATCCTACTGATTCAAGTGCTCATCTGTTCAGAAACAGTCTCACAGACACACTCAGATATTACATGTTTTACCAGCTCTCTGGGCATTCCTTGGCCTAGTGATGTTGACACTTAAAATTAACCATCATAGATACCATACTGAATTAGCAATTTTTATTTCTTTTAGCCAAATTATCATGCATATATTCTTTTATTGTTTTTGTTACTAAGAATTTGAAGGACTATATTTTGAATTTATTTCTTCTAATGGTTCTTTTTGTGTATTAAAGAATTTTTTTAACCTTTATTTCTGTCTCACTCTCTTTCCTTGTCTTGTTCTGTAATCCCTAGCAAACTGAGATTTCTCCCATATTCCATTTCCCACTCCTTGTGACTGTCAATGTTGCTACCGTGATTGTTCTAGTATAATTTGGAATTTACCAGTACTTCATTTTAAAGAGATTATTTTATTATAGGCTTTCTCTTGCAATAATAATTTAACATATTTGCCTTGGTTTTTATTTATTTATAGACACATTTACAAGGCTTACTGCTAGCTCTTTTATATTGGAATTTCCTTATTTGTCACTTATGAGTTTCTTTTTCTCTTTTTCTGTTTTTTAAAAATTGTCTTGGTTTTCAAGGTATAGCATAGATTATGTTTATTGGTAGGTATTTAAATAATTTTTAAATGAAGCAACAATTTCTATTTTAATAGGGCTGGCAGATAAAACACAGGAAATCCAGTTAAATTCAATGTCAGATAAACAACAATTTTTTTAATATAAATGTTTATATGTACTTATAACTCATACAAAGAAAACTAGTAAGTGGGTATAGTTTTCTCATATGATGCTAACTGTAGCAATAAGCATTCTTGGCACAAAAATCATTTTTCGTAAAACTCTTGGCTATTACACTGAGGCATTTTGTGAAATTTCAAAGTATTTGGGCAGTCTTACTTTCTTCTTTTACTTAGAAACCTTATTTTTTGGACTTATATTCTTGTATAAAAATGTATATCTTTATAAATTTAATATGTCGGTGATTTTAAAAATTATTGTTTTTTTAATTTTGGCATGTAGCTAATTAATTCAACTTCAAAATTAGTTTTTTCAATGCAGAAGGCAATGCAACTTACACTTCTTTTGACCTTTTTGATGCCTGCTTCTGTTCAGAATTGTTTGGGCTCCATTTATAATTTTTGGTACTAAGGGCTACATATTTTTCATCTTTCTGGTCATTTTATTATTTTCAAGTATATTTTTCTCTAAATTAGAGAAAACTTACCTTTTTAGAATTTTTTAATTAAAAAAAAAGTTGAATGTTTATTTATTTTTGAGAGAGAGAGAGAAAGAATGAGAGAGAGAGAGAGAGACAGGGCACAAGTTGGGAAGGGGCAGAGAGAAAAGGAGACACAGAATACGAAGCAGGCTCCAGGCTCAGAGCTGTCAGCATAGAGCCTGATGCGGTGCTCAAACTCTTGAGATCATAACCTGAGCGGAAGTCTGATGCCTAACCAACTGAGCCTCCCAGGTGCCCCATGGGAAAACTTTTCAAACTCATCCTGTATGTTACTCATTTAGATCCCAGAACAATAGCTATAAGATTGTTCTTTCCTATGTTGTTTCTAAATCTATTTTAAATTTGATGATTCTTTTACTTATTCTTATATTATTCCCTTTTTTCAGCCAAATCCTCTCAATGTCACTAATTTTTCTTACGTTATTTTCATACCTTGCTTAGTGAAATTAATGTACCTTTTTAAATTTTACTGAAAATACAGAGAGGATGCCATCTAAAACATATTCCTTCTTCCTAGAATAAATCTCTCCATCTCAAAACCATGTCCTTTTATTTATTTATTTATTTATTTATTTGCCTCTTCTTTTTTCTAATTTACAAAGTGAGTTCATGGCGGTCGTTATTGTGGCTGGTCCATATTATTCATATTTTAATGGAGACAATTACATTATGGCATGGTGTTTTTTCTCAATAATTGTGCTGCCCCTTGAATGCTGTTAAAATTCTCCTCTTAACCTGCTCTACTGATTGATGTAAGGCTGTATTAAAAATATTGTGATCAGCAGTTCAGGGCCATGCATATTATCAAGACAGTTATCTGCACTCTATCAATAAAATCAGCCATCAAGTCCGGTTCTAAAGTATGGTTTTGTGGTGTTATTAGGGGTATTTCCACCTACGCTATCCATTTTGGATATAGGCTTTTTATATTTGATGATTTCAGAGGTACATTTGGTTTAATCATACCTGAACTTAGGACTTTAAGTAATATTACTTAGACTGGCTCCCTCTCTTTATCTCTCTCTCTCTCTCTCTCTCTTTTTTTTTTTTATATAATTTTTTTTTTCAACGTTTATTTATTTTTGGGACAGAGAGAGACAGAGCATGAACGGGGGAGGGGCAGAGAGAGAGGGAGACACAGAATCGGAAACAGGCTCCAGGCTCTGAGCCATCAGCCCAGAGCCCAACGCGGGGCTCGAACTCCCCGACCGCGAGATCGTGACCTGGCTGAAGTCGGACGCTTAACCGACTGCGCCACCCAGGCGCCCCTCTCTCTCTTTTTTTAAGACCCCTCGGTTCTGCTTTCCTTTATGTTGTGGCCACATTGTCTCCTATTCAATTAGAAAATCTTTAACATGCCACAGTTGAGGGTTACCAGTAAACTCAGCAAAATAGAGGGCTTCTTTCTCCAAAAATTTATAAGTCAATTAAGAAAAGGAAACTAAAGCGGTGCCTGAGTGGCTCAGTCAGTTAAGCGTCCAACTCTTGATTTTGGTTCAGGTTGTGTGTGATCTCACGATTCGTGGGTTTGAGCCTCAGGTTCAGCTCTGTGCTCACAGCACGGAGCCTGCTTTCGATTCTGTCTCCCCCATCTCTCTGTTCTTCCTCCAGTCACAGATGCATGTGCTTGTTCTCTCTCTCTATGTCTCTCAAAATAATGAAATAAACTTTTTTGAAAAAGAGAAGGAAACTTAATAGCTGCTTGGGTTTAATCTGGGTACTTTGGACAAAAAATTAATGTCAGGAGAATGGGGTTCTGTGTTTGTTGAAGACATTGTCATCTGTACATTTTCGTGGCCTGTATAGTGGCTTATTTCATTTTTCCCCCATTTATATCCCTCTGATTACATGGATTAAAAGTAACAATATTGGACAGGAAGTAAATCCTTATATCCACTATGTTTTATAAAAATTCATAAATCTAAAATAATACAACAATGAGACATAAAACAAAAACAAAAACACAATGCAATCACCCTCTTTCCTAATGGCAACAGCCAAAGTTATTACAAGTTTACAAAATCGAATTTCAAATCCAGGCTCTTGAGGTGCTATTTAGAGCCAATTAGTCAGGTCTGGATGTAACTTGGGATTTAGCCATTTTTGTTTCAATAATATAATTAACCAGCACTGCTTTTTCAAAATGCAAAATATTCAGGGCTTGAGGAAAAAACAGGCTTACTAGCAATGAAAATGCATATTTTCAATGAGAGAAAGAGAAGAGTGTTAGCCCTTAGCACTGTTCACCAAGGCACTTGATCCTTCCTGGCACATAGAAGGGTTACTACACTTCACTGTTATCTTCAAGTTAAGCGTGATGATGCTAACTGCTTTACCCATGAATTGTAATTTGAAATTAGGTATGGAACTTCAAGACAAAAGTATTTTTTGTAACCAATGAGACATTCTTAGGTATGGTGACTGTGACAGAACATGTCTATATGGAGGTAAAAGGCTGAGCCATCAGTTGGAAGAGTTGCTCAAATATACCATGAATTCTCCTTCTACTGTGAATAAGAAATGAACTTTGTTTAGTGAAGCCACTGAGATTCCTAGGATGTCTTGTTTCTGCCCATAACCTAGCCTGAAAAATATAGGAAACAACATAGAGTTGTCACTAATTCCTGCCTCTTGTACAGGCTTAAGTAAAGTGAGCAAAAGCAAGTAAATTCTTTATCACTCAGCATGGGCAAATGTGGTTCTGCCTGATAGGATACCAGCACCAGAGGCTTCAGCACTTGAGGCTGCCTTGATGGTTGCATATTTATAACATGCTTTATGCCAGGGTTGGGATTTCTCTGACAATAAATTTCATTAGAATAATAGGCGAGTGTGTTTTTAATTTCTGGGCATAATATAAACGAGCAACCAAAAGCAGACATGTTTTTTTTGTTCATGTTAAGTCATAGACTTGAATCTGAACAGTGGCTGTTTTTGTTTCTCTTAGAAGCAAGTCTCCAAACTTTGCCCAAAGCATGACTGCTTGGCTACTTCTAAGGCCTTGTTTACATTTGATAAACTGAGCTACAGATGCATGACTAATCTGGACTCTCCCTCAAGCTGCATTAATAGAAGATACATTAGCATAGATAGAACTGAGAGACGTAGAGGCGCATTACTAACTTCTAAGGCAACAGGAAATGCGACAGGAAGTACTTTAGTGGAGTGAAGAATTCAAGATTCTTCTATTTCAGGAAATCTTCAAGTGCTTATAAGGTCTTAAGTTCTTGTTCTTCCTGAATTTGAGCATTGACTAGCTTGGGAAAGTTAACAACCTTTGAAATCGATCAAGGCAGGGGATCATCTGATAATCAGCAATTGTAGATACTGGCTGTAGATTTAAAAGACTAAAAAATACTGTGATGTTTCTTTTGTCTTTTTATACACTAGATTAGAGTTTAGTGAAATCTACAAAACAAAACAGTGAAATCCCTCCATGTTCCTAATAAATCCCTTAAATTGTTGTCTCTGTTGGCATGTGATCTTAGCTTCCACAAGGACATACACAATCATCAAAGATTCAATAGGAAAAGATTGGGACTGTAGTGTCTCTTTCAGTGCAGCCCCTGAGCCTCAACCATTGTTGACATGTATAATTACAGGCTCATTTTTTTAAGTTATCTAAATTTTGGAGGAGATGTGGGAGATTTGGATTTCCTATGAATTCTGCAAATTTAAAAAAATTTCTAGTTGATTCAATTAGGACAAAACAAGTTTGCATGTCAAATTAAACATATCTTTAAGCCAAATATGATCCATGGGCTACTAAATTGAAACTTCAGAGCTACCAGTAAATCCATTTAACTATTATGAATGAACCAATGAATGAATGAATGAGTTTCTTCACTAATTTGTCATAAAGAGAAAGGATGACAGGGGCTTATAATGACAGTGGCCAGGAGCACAGTTGGATTATCAAGATGCCTGGGGTTGCCTGAAGATAGCAGACTATGTCATTCCAAAATATGACTGTAGGAGTTTAGGACATGCCACCCCAAAATATGCTACTTTGATAATATGGTTAATTTTGAATTTTTCAAGTAGGCATTCAGAACATAGCAAATGCAATGAGAAGCTTTCTCTGAACTACCTTTATCTGCCAAAACACAGATCCTCCAACAGGACCTAAAATCCTCTCCCCAAAGTTTCTTCTACCAGGGAGACCTGCTCTTATTCTATGAGGGACTAGGAGTGACACCACATCCAGACAAACTTTGTCACAAACTATTACAGCTCCCATCCATTAGGCTAAAAGCCCATTCATCTTTCTTAAAAATAATTAGCTCTCTCCTAATAAGACTACATCCTCTCTCATTTTTGTCTTATTAAGATGGCATTTAAGTCTGAATTCTCAGCCACCTCAGGGTTACTTACTTTTCCCTGGGTCCGTATATACAGGAGGTAAACATTGTGGTAAACTTCTCTTTTTTTCTGTGGTTAACCTTTTACTAGAAAAATCTCAGCTAAGGACTAGAAGGGTAGAGGGAAAATTGTTTTCTCCCTTACATATAACTTACTAGATATCTGACTTTGGGCAAATTATATGTAATTTCTGTAACCATTTGTCATCTGTTATATGGAAAAATGATTGTAACTCATAAAATTGTTAGAGAGGTTAGGTGATGGCATTTGTGTAAAAGTAAATAGTCCAGTTCTAGGCAAAGAGTTGCTCATTAAATTTTAGTTATGTGGTAGATGGTAAAAATTGAAGATTTTCTGAAAGAAGAAAATTACTGAATTCGGAAATGGAATTGTAGAAAAGTGAAAGATGATTGTAAGATGACCTTCACTTTTTAATTGTACCTCCATATTCTCCACCTATTCAGCTCAAATTTCACACAAATATTTGTGTCAGTGTTAGTTAGCTTTATATATTGCCCTGAAAATAGAAACTGATCTTCAGGATATCTGGACTTTGATATTTTCATTGTCCACCAAAAGTTTCTCCCTTTGTCACTATTCACTTGTTAAAAGATCTGTGACATTTACATTTTCATTCTCATTCATTGCATTTTTTTATCCTCTTTGTAGATGACTTAGAGAATCTGATGATTACTAAGTATTAGTAAGGTATTCAGCTACAACAAAACTAAAAGAAACATAAGAGAAGGAACTGCTGGTAGGAAAGTATAGGTTTATCATTTCTTTGTGTATGTTCATATCCAGCTGTGTATTATATTCTTTGACTATATTTTTCTTTCATAGTATTGATTTGTATTAATTTCTTGTGCATATTGAACACCAACTTTGTGGACTTCCAACATTGCAAGTGAGCAATCTCAACTTTACAGGGGGCATGAGTGAGCTGTGTGTTGAATCTGAAATTCTGACTGCTCTATCAAAATGAATTACTCATGCAAATTTTTTCTAAAGGCAATCCATTTGTTTTGAAATGACAGTATGAAAAATATCTGAAAGTTGAACACAAAAAGCTGCTGCATGTGAAGAAAAAATATCAAGTTAGAGAAAACAATTATAACCATTATTTTAAATTTATCTTCTTAATATGTAACATCATATAACATCATTACTTATTTGCTGGGACACAATTTTATATAACTATTGCTACCTAAAATCAGAAACTACATTGGAATGTGCATTTTTAAAAAATATATCTAAGAATATATAAGCAAGTGACTATTTGTCTCTCACATTGACGTAATTTGCATTTATCCTTACTCTGTGGTGAATTAGGGTCTTAGTAATTACAAAATAAATAGCCATTTATGATGTTACTATACATTTATTTTAAGATAAATGATAAACTGTATTTCCTATATTAGTTCATTAGATAAAACAGAATTTAATATTTTTCCTTATATCTCATTAAATATGGGACAGTGATTTAGGAGACAGTGTTAATAGAACTTCCCGGCATTTTTCTATTTATAGTGTCTAATTGTGGGTTTAATTTAACATAATGCATCATTGCATTTGACAATTGACTACTAAGGGGAGCATTTAAGCATTTGCGCTTTCAAAAGTTATTATAATTGGTGTCTAATGTTCCACATAAATACTGTGCTATACAAAACTACCTAAGTTTATGCATACAAGAAGAAGTAGGACATTGGTATTTTGATATTGGTTCCCGTTTCCCTGCTAATGGGTAACACCTGAAAGGAAAAAAAAAAAAAAGAACAAAAAATAAATAGGTTAGCTATTTTACAAAAGACCAACCAAATATCCTGGAAGCAATGATGAGACTCCAGACTCTTTCTACTTATGATCATTTATCTACATTTAAAGTGCCTGACATTATTCAATAGTTCTGTATTGTGACAAATTTCTCCCCCAATAGACTTAATTTCGATTATCCTTATATGTCTGCAAAGCTCCTCACATTGTTCCCTGTTATTGACTGTTGTATATCCCAAACTTGCAGAATATTCTCTTACTCCAGGCCTAACTAACAAATCTATCTATAGATTTTTACACTTCACTCAAGCCTTTTAAATTGCAGAACACACTGAGATTTGTCTCTATCATTCACCCCTTACACTGATCTATTCAATCATGTTAGGTGAGGAATGATGGAGGACACAATAGGCACCACAATAGTGAGTCAGAACAAGAATACAGTAACAAAATTTGATGATAAATTCAGTCCTCCATATAATAGGCAGGCAAGTTTCTGATGTCCAGAAAGAAAGCTGATACTCAGGTATCAGGAAGAACTAAGAATCAAAACAGGAAAAGCTTAAAGAAAACAAAACAGTTATAAAGCTGGAATATATCCAGGAAAGAAATTGAAGTTTAAGAATGAAGAAAAACCACACAAGTACCCGTACAAATGGGAACAAATCAAATACACAAATCAACAAAGTATTTCTTTGGGCCACTGGATGTTTAAAAAGCTGTGTATTGTCTGCTGTCACTGCTTATGATACCAGAGCTGTCCATCCAGGTCAATACTAGCCAAAGAAATTTTTCTATTTTTTTTCCCTTCCACTCCATTAACAAGACATTTCATCGGAATAGATAGCAAGGTAAACATGCAATCCTTGGCAACACATTTTAAGTAATTTTTTATTAACTACTTAAGCACTTAAAAATGTAATTAATGTTACTAAGCAGTAAAAAGTTTCACGAAATGTACTTAATAATTTCACAAGTAAAAAAAAATAAGTAATGTTAAGGAGACTTTACATCATTTTTAATGTATCCCATCATCTGATTATATCCTATCTTGACATTTGCTAGAACTCTAATCAGATATTTTTCACTTTATCCCAGGCAAGGTGTTCTCATTCCTTTCTCCTGGCCTTTGCTCTAGCAAATGAGAATTCTCAGCTTCCCCCTCTCTTTTATTTTCAGAGCCTGTTTTCAGAATAGTTTACCCTTTGACTGTGAGTAGATTTCCAACACAATGATACTGTCTGTGTGCAGGTATATATGTTCGTGTGTAGGTGGGGCGGGGGGGCGGATATTTTTATTTCCTTCCTTCCTTCCTTCCTTCCTTCCTTCCTTCCTTCCTTCCTTCCTGATTTCTGCAGAGACTCTTGATATTTATTTTATACTTTGGGTTAAAATCTAACACTACTGGAGCACCTGGGTGGCTCAGTCAACCAACTGATTCTTGATTTCGACTCAGGTGATGATCTCATAGTTCAAGAGTTTGAACCCCACTTTGGGCTCTGTACTGACACAGCCTGCTTGGGATTCTCTCTCTCTCCCTCTCTCTCTCTCAAAATAAATAAATAAGTGTTAAAAAAAAAAGAAGAAGAAGACATGGATGGATAACAGGTATGCTTAATGCTACTGGGATATTGCTTCTAATGCCTCCTTAGCTGACAGACCAGGAAATATATGTGTCTATACTAACTCATGTAATTACACGTATATAATTACTTTCCACTCAATGATCTGTATCTATATTAAGGCAGACACAGTTTATATAGATGTCTCGAAAACTCATCTATTACCACATGGATCATTTTAGCATCCTCCTCCTTTGCTTATCTTTCATTCCAACAGGTGAGAACCCTGGCTCCTAGCGTTTGTTATATATATGTTTAATTGTTCATTTCTAGTATACATGTATAGCAGTATCATGAATTAAATCCCTGTAAGGAGCAGTTTTATCAACTGGAATGCAGTGCTTGTGTATAGTTCATTTTGCTTTCACCTTATAGTCTCCACTTATTTCCAGTAGTACTTATAGAAGCATTTCCCCCCCTTCAGTGAGAGTGTTTCACACATTTTTCATACTGGTAGACTGTCTTGTCCCAGTCTGCATTCAATCCTGAGATGTCCTCCCTCTTAAATTAGTTTTGAAATTTGCATACATAATATTCACTCTTTATGGTGTAAAGTTCTATGGTCATAGAAAACGCATAGTGTCATGTATCCAACATTACAGTAACTTTGGTAACAGTTTTACTACCCAAAAAATTCTCTGTGGTTTACCTTTTCAACCTTCATCTCCCCCCCCCCCCACACACACAACCCCATCCATTTCCCCTCTCTCCTGGAAACCACTAGTCTTTTTGCTATCTCAATAATTTTGTCTTTTCCAAACGTCATATAATTAGAATCATCCAGTATGTCATCTTTTCAAACTGGCTTCTTTCACTTAATATATGTTTAAAATTTGTCCCTACCTTTTTATGACTTGATCTCTCTCTCTCTTTCTCTCTCTCTCTCTCTTTTAAATCATTGAATAATGCTGCAATGTATGGATTTACTACCATTTGTTTATTCACCTATAGAAAGACATCTTGTTTTTTACCTTATCCACTAGTGCCCTAAACATATTAGTTGTAATTACTTTAAATTCCTGGTTAGGTATTTCCAAAGCATATTATATTTGACCCTGGTTCTGATGTTATTATCTCTTCTGAGTGTGTTTTTATTTGCTTGGTAGCATGTCTAGTAATTTGTTGTTGACTGTCAGACATAATATTATGGGTAATAGAAACAGAGGTAAAACACCTCTAATGTGAAGTTTCATGTTAATTTGACTAGAATTTGGATTGTGTTTAATTTTTGATGTAACTGTGAATGCCAGAAGTCCCAAATTCATTATTGCCCTTGCTTTTGGCTCTTCTGTTCTCTTGGAATTCCCTAAGAATTCCTCCTTAAATAGAGGAAGTGTCTTGCAGCTCTTTCAGCTGAAATCTTTTGTTATTTTTTTTTTTATTTTTTTTTCAACGTTTATTTATTTTTGGGACAGAGAGAGACAGAGCATGAACGGGGGAGGGGCAGAGAGAGAGGGAGACACAGAATAGGAAACAGGCTCCAGGCTCTGAGCCATCAGCCCAGAGCCCGACGCGGGGCTCGAACCCACGGACCGCGAGATCGTGACCTGGCTGAAGTCGGACGCTTTAACCGACTGCGGCACCCAGGCGCCCCTGAAATCTTTTGTTATTATGCTTGAGATTTCTTGGTATGGTGGTAATGTATTGAAATTCTTTATAATCTTATGATGAAACTTCAGTTTTTTAGGGCTATGTGTCTCTGGGCTGTTATCTTCACAAGCATTTCTTAGCTTCTTGCCTCGTCAGCCAGATAAGAAAGGGAAAACTAAAGTTTGGTAAATGCCCTTCCCTTGATGTAGAAGACTGGCAAATCATTTTCCTGTGGAGAGTAGCCTTTATTATAGGGAATGCTGTGGTTGTATTATTAAATGGTTAATTCTCCCCTCCCTTGTCAGAGTCAAGTTGTTTTTTTTTTTTTGACTCTTCACTGTAAGTCCATTGAGAAGTAAAACACTAGAAGTAAACCCCACAAAAGTGTGAGTTCCCCTAAGTCTATCTCACAGTAGTATAAACCAGCCTCCAAAAATTGGCCAGAATTACCAATTACATGTTCTCACTCATGTACAGCTTCAGTGGCCACTGCTTCTGAGGAGCGGGTCTCAACTGTGCTTCTGTGTATGTGCCTGTGTCTCAATTTTTGGATGATGTTTGCTGTGCAACCTCAATTCTCTGATGAGTCCAAGAAAATTAATTGATTATTCAAAGTATTAATCTTTTTCTTCTTTAAGGATAGTAGTGAGGAATCCAACCATTTATTTATTAAAAATTTTTTTTTTACATTTGTATGTTTTTGAGAGACAGAGAGAGACAGAGCATGAGGAGGGGAGGAGCAGAGAGAGAGGGGGACATAGAATCTGAAGCAGGCTCCAGGCTCTGAGCTGTCAGCACAGAGCCTGACACGGGGCTCGAACCCACAGGCCACGAGATCATGACCTAGGTCAAAGTCAGACGCTTAACCAACTGAGCCATCCAGGCGCCCCACCAATCATTTTGTATAGTAGAGCTGAAACTGGAATTTTAAACATATTATGTTTTAAAGATACAATGTGAAATTCAGAGACACTTTCTATCTACATTGCCTTTCCAGGGTGGTGTACATCAGATAGAATAACCTAAATTATGCTCATTTAGACTGAACATGAAATAATTTTCAGAGATTGACAACAATAAAGATCTATTTCTTGCTCATGTTTTAGGTAAGTCAGTTGTGTCTTTAATTCTGTCATTCAAAACTCCAGATTAAAGAATAGCACCTCTCTGTGGCATGGTTTGTTTTGGTACAAGAAGGAAAAAAGAGATTGTGGGGTATGTTATCTTTAAAATATTCTGTTTTGAATTGTCCCAGGTCACTTTCATATTTCATTAGTCTAAATAAGTTACATGAGCAAAGTTGTCAATAGTGAAGGAAAGGTCCCCCCGGCCCCCACAGCCACTACTGAGAAGCCACAAAGAATGGGTTTCTGAATATTCTGGACAAAAATAAAAGCTAATGCAACTAGTGATATAGATGTCCACATGCCACAGATGAAACTGAACATCATTCCGTATAGCTGTGTCATATTTGAATGTTTTAAAGTATCTTCACTTTGTTGTAGTTGGTAGTTGAGTTTATGTTATTTCCTTTATCTTTTGGATCTAGCCCCCTCATCCTTTGCTTGCTTGCTTGCTTCCTTCCTTCCTTCTGTTGTCCCTCCCTCCCTCCTTCCCTTCCTTTCCCTTCCCTTTTCTTTTCTTTCCTGTTGTTTTCTTTTCTTCTTTCTTTTTTCTGTGATATTAGAAAATCTGGTCGACCACTGCCATTCAGCTACAGGATAATTTTATTGTTTGCTATAGCCAAGAAACCACCTCATTTATTTTATATTTATATACTAAACTTCAATATTGGATGAAATACAGTTTTAGTATTTATTTTCATTTTATATTATATCTTATAGCTAATCAATATACATAGATATAAGGATGTATTGAACATTCAGACATTTGTTATTTTTAATTTGGGCTGCATTTCTTATTTTCTATTCCCTCACCACTCATCTCATCTAATTGCATATTGTGTTATTTGGGACAATAGAGATGAAAACAACCTTACAGAGTACCTTTTATAACTTCAAAAGTGGAGCTATGCAAGGTGAGTTCCATGTATAGAATAAATACACTATTTATCAAAATAAAAAGCAAGAACGTAGCCAACAATTCCTTGGCCAGCCCATATGTCATGACATTCTAAAATGGGGCAAACCACATAGATGCATTACAAGCACAGAGGCTGTTATACAAATGCTTTTATACTTTGTATACAAGTTATATTAAGAAAAGTGCCCTCAGTCTTAATCAGCACTGTAGGAAACATTTTATTGCCTTTTACATGCTCTCTTTACAAAGTAGTGCTTGCTTAATTAACTCCACCCTTACGTAACCAAAGATTAGTTTACAAAACAATATTAAAAGAAATTCTAAAGGGAGCATTTGTTGAAATAAGTTGGCTAGCCATTACTGCAAGAACAGCTTTGTGCCTACTAATGATTGGATTTATAACTGATGTCTCCTACTTTTAATGTTACACTATATTTTCCTAAATGTTTCTCAGCACAGTAGCTAGATGCAAATAAAAAAAAAAAGTTCTACTTTCCATTTTCTTTGTAATTTACAAATGCAATAAAAGACTAGTTCATTAATGCAAAGGACAAATATGGGCAATACTTACAGCTATATACACTCATACACAAACAGAAACATGCAAATTATTATGGCAATAAATATAAAATATGGGAGAATGTATAAAGTACAAATTTCCCTTTTTAATAGAAAATCTGTGTACTGCATTTTAGTGCTCTAACTTGTCAAGGCCTCCCAACCAAATTCATGAAGAAAATAGAATAATATGAGAATAACAAGTAATAGTAATTCCAGTTAATATGTGCATCTTAATGCAAACCCATTCAAGGAAACGTATTAAATGAGGCAGTATTTCAGTAGGATAGTACAACCATAATCTGCATTATCTTTGATTACATAGCAATGGATCAAATAAATGTATCATATCATGCATATTTTGTCTTGGCAAAATATTTTTTACTCATCAGTGATGATAAATGTGAGCTATTAAAGATTTATAATATGCAAGGAAAGGAGAGTTTTGCTGACAACAAAGGATATAACAGTCATTTTCATGGTCTAGGTTGCTATGGAACAAAAAAATGCTTAACAAGATACAGGTCAATACAAACAGGGCAGGGATGAGGCTTCATTACGGTGGGAGTGGAGTATTAACATAATTGATACAAATCATGTTGAAAGTGTAGACATATATACTAATATCGTATCAGTATTACCTAGACATGTTTTACATAGATACACAAAACTTGTTCAAGGCTAGACTTTTTTTCCCTCTTTCTTTCTCATCTGTTTCTTCCTGAAAATTTTGATTGGTAGTGTTTAGTGCAATTAGTAATTTAATGTGTGACAATGCATATATTCCTTTATTGCAGTAGCTGGTGATCTTATTTTTCTTTAATGGATAATATAGATATTGGAACTTAAAGTGGAGACATTTTCTATTATCACATTTAAAACCCAAATGGTTTCATTTAAAGAGCTATTGTTCTCAAGATTAGCATTAACATTTTTTTAGTTGCTGAAAGAATCAGGCATTCTCTTAAAAGAAACTTAAAAATATGTGATTTGTGAAAACTTTAGTAGCATCTGAAGCAAGTAAATTAAGTATGAAAAAGTAAATGTGATTAACATAGTTTATATGGAATATATATTGTAATATAGTTTAAAAATCTCAAGGCACACCATATCTTTCTGATGAATGCCTTAAAAGGCTTTTTAAGCCAGTTCACTGTTAGAGAGGAAGGCTTAGTGTTAAAAAAACAAAAAAACAAAAAAACAAAACCTTCTCCACAATAGTAAGATGATTTTAATTTTCAAAGAAAATAATATCTTTCAAATTAAATATCAGTTATCTCTCAATTATTGCTTTCAACATAGTTTTTATACTTGTCTAAAATATAAGTGATAATAAAAATTACATCTCTTATTGATTAGAAATCAGTTATATAAAATTAATAACTGGCTTCTTGATTAAAAACAATATAATATTTGTGAGTCAGAAACATTTAGTAAATTTCAGTTTAAGAAAATTTAAAATTAAAGTTGAACTGTATATGTAAATTCACACACAGGTCATTCCTTTGTAAACACAATGTCGGATAAAAATATTAAAAGACACATTGCAAAACTATATGCATATTTTACAATACTACAGTGTAAAATGTTTAAATGAATATGGTCAAAGATAGGTAGGAATTCAGGAAAAAGTACAATGGTTTGTCAAATTAATAAAAATAGAAATTATTTCTGATTTATTATTTCCTTCAGTGATACTGATTTGGAGTTTTTGTTACAAATAATATTTGTATACTCCTCTAATGTTTGAAATCCAAGGGTTTACATTTATGTGATATTACTTCTATTAGTAGCATTGACATTCATTTTTTAAAGGCCAAAGTTAAAATTCCATAGACTTGAATTTGAGTCCCATTTCCAGCAATAACTGGTTATTCAGCAAATTACATTTATATTAAAATGGGGGTAATATTAAATCCAACTCTTGAGGTTGGTATGATGGTGACATGAGATAATGCATGTGAGGAGGACCTTGGGATGGGGCCCAGTACATGTTAACATATTAGCTTTAAGAAACTGGAAAAGTACATTCTGTGTTAACAATTGATAGAATGTATTTAATATTTTATTTAAAAAAATATAGTACTCCAAAAAGTTGATATTCAATATAACATGATTAATCCAAGTATTACATTGAAAATATTATTTTATATTGCACTGTTTTAATTTTTCTTGTTTCCTTTGAAAGCATTTAAAAATTTATCATGATTGTTTCTCTGTCCACCCCCCCACTTCACCTTAAAAAAACAAATTAGACATATGAATAAGCACTGGACACAGTAGCTACTGATTCTAATGACTCCTTAAAAATAATCCATTGAATGCCATCTATTGCTTATCTCCTACCCAAAATATATTTTATATATGATTATTTATTATTAATATTCTTTATTCTTTTCCATTTTTCTTCCTCCCTCCTCTTCAATCTCCCTCCTCTTTTCACTATCTTTCTTCCTAATATGGGAGAGTATATGATGTGAGCGGTGAAGTAATATCTACACAATTTAACACACTTTTCTCAAATGGTGAATAACTTCATAATTATCATTTAGCTCAGATATTTTGTGAAAGAAGCACAACTATGTAATCCATCTTTTGTCATGAAAAGAGCAAGGCTTGGGTAATATATCCCCACACATATGGTAACTGGACAGTTTTTCATTATATGGAATAGTGGTGTAGTACTCTAGAGAAAAAACAAGAAAGATAGACACAGAGAAAATAGATGTCCCTATCTATGGATAAGACAAAGAAATATTTAAAAAGCATTAAAAAAAGCATGCATGGCATTGCAGTAGCAGCAGCTGTGGAAGCATAAGTAGCACTAAATTATACATGCATCACTCAAAGAATAATTATGTTGTTCATCAATAATAAGCAATTATCTGAAAAAATCATCATGTCACATGCAAGCTCATTTGTAAAAAAAAATAAATAAAAGCACATATGTCACTATAAAGATGTTTAAATATCATTTAACACTACATATTTATCAGATTAGATGCAGTTTTCAAACTCTGTGCTGTAAGAAGAGTAGGTAGTTTACTTTTTGACAATTTGTCACAAGGAAAATTAATTTACTTTTACAATTTTGGGAAACTAAGAAGAGAGGCCTATTATTTTTCTTTCTGAAACTGTTCCAAAGTCCAGGTGAAAAACAGGCTCCAAACCACATAAAACAAAACACTCTGTTTAAACCAACAGTCGCATTCTCCAGTTATTCAACTTGTCAGCCATGAGCTGACAGTTAAAAGACCAGAATAGATGGAGCCAATCACAAGCATCATCCTTTACTGTTCCATGCCTATGATTGACCTCCGCATACATTCCTACAGTATATAGTGTGCATTCAGTATGTAATTCTCTTTGGATCACACGATGGACTTTCTATTATTATTTTTTCATGTCTCCTGCCAGGTTATTTTCTCCTCCAATACTTTTCAAAGAGTTTGGTTGGTGATGGAAAATAAATATTCTGCCACAGATATTGAGTCTTAAAACAAAGCAATTCTTTGAGGATAACACCTGAGTCAGATACTTCTCCCCCAAGCAATGCCACAGAATCATTGCACATTCAGATATCATAATATTATTATTATTGTAAATATTATTATTATTATTAACATCAAAATATTAATAGGTAACACTGGTGCCAGTTTAAACTGTATATGTCAGAGGGTAAATAGTTTATAACATTCTTGTTGCTGATATTCATCGAATATTAATATTGTGTTGCCAAATTAATTTATAAAATCCAATATCTATTTGGAAAGACATGAAAGAACATAATTTTGAACTCCTTGAGATTAAATCCTATTGATGGGAAGTCTGACTTCAGTCACTACAATAGAAAGACACAGTTCCTGAAGTAATTCCCAGGCTTGAGCTGGGTTAAAGATCCATAGCCCCTTGTTTAAAGAAGTAACTGGGTTCTTTGAGGAAAAACCCTCCAACTGTATACTGCAAAACTTCCTCTTAGACTTCTTGAAAGGGACAAGCACCCATTTATTAGGGTGACTATGTATTAGAAAAGGAGACATAAGCAGACATTTTGGCAATTATTGCCTTTGAACTATACTATTTTCTTTTTTTTCAAAAAAATGTTTTAATGTTTATTTATTTTGAAAAAGAGAGAGAGAATGAACAGGGGAGGAGCAGAGAGATAGGGAGATACAAAATCAGGAGCAGGATCCAGGCTGTTAGCAAAGAGTCCAACGTCAGGCTTGAACTCACAAACTGCAAGATCATGACCTGAGCTGAAGTCGGATGTTTAACTGACTGAGCCACCCATGTGCCCCTACTTCTTTCTTTACTAATTTACTCATCCATTCATTTGCTAGTTCATTGCCATAGTTTGATTATCTGCACCTTACTTATCAGAAATTTTTTCCTTATTTATTTATTTATTTATTTATTTATTTATTTATTTGAGTGTTATTGACTCTGTCCAGTTAAAATGTAACTTGCAAGGGATCAGCGACTTTTTCTGCTTTGGTGCTATATTGCCAGTAGTTAGAACACTGCCTTGATAGATAGTAAGCATCATACTTGTTGACTAATAGAAGAATGAAAATCTTTTCATATGTCATTTAACAGTTTGGTTGCTCATCATTATCAAGACATAAATTAGTTTAAACTGAGAGAGGGGCGCCTGGGTGGCACAGTCGGTTGAGCGTCCGACTTCAGCCAGGTCACGATCTCGTGGTCCGTGAGTTCGAGCCCCGCGTCAGGCTCTGGGCTGATGGCTCAGAGCCTGGAGCCTGTTTCCGATTGTGTGTCTCCCTCTCTCTCTGCCCCTCCCCCGTTCATGCTCTGTCTCTCTCTGTCCCAAAAATAAATAAACGTTGAAAAAAAAAATTTTAAACTGAGAGAAAACAAGTAATTGAATTTTTCGTTAAATTATTTTAAATAGCAATTAAATTAGAATACACACACATGTGTACAGCACATAGTTGAAATTATATTGAAAAGTAGATAATCTTTTCTTTATTTATTGAATACATACCTATGGAGCACCTACTACGTTTCTGAACTTTTCTCGGCATTAAAGATGCAAGAATGGGTTCCTATTTTTATGGAGTTTACATGCAAGTTAATGAAGATAACTCAGAAACAAACAAACAAGTAAATGTATGTCTAGCTGTGATACATGCCAGAAAAAGTTTCTTTGAAAAAGAGATATTAGGCAGTTCTGGAAAAAGCAAACGATGTGGCTTACATAGTGATCTGGAGGAAGAGTATCAATGGCAAACTGAAATGAAAGTTTGAAGACTTGAGTTAGGAAAATGCTTGTCATACCTGAAGATGGACAGAAGAGTCAGTACACCTGGAGATGGTTACCCAAGGAACGATGTTGTTGCTGTTGAGACCCAAGAGGCATCCAAAGTCCGGATTTTGTCTGGGGGGGGGGGCATAAGTCATGTAAGGACTTTGGATACTACTGCAAGTAATATTCGAAGCTATTGAAATATTTGTTCTGAGGAGGGGGAAAGGGATTTAATTTTAAAAGAATAATAATACCTGCACTGTGTAGAATAGCTCATGCTGTTGAAAATGGGAGAGATAATGAGTGATAACAGTTGTTGCTGTCATCCAGGTCAGAGACATTCATAACTGGAAAAAAAAATTAGTTGAGTAAGTGGTAGAAATTATAGGTTTCTAGATATATTTAAGTGGGATGGAAAAAAGGATTTATTTCTTTTGTTTTTTTGGAAAAAAGGATTTCTGATGAACAGAATAGGAGAAAGGATTCAAGGATAAGAACAAGTTCTGTTTTCTTAGAAAGAAAGAAGAAAACAACTTTCACTTAGTAGCAAAATGGAATTGCCATTTATTGACTTGATAAAGATCGACAGCCAGATTTGATGTATCTGGATGACAGGGTGGCAGGCTAACAAACTGTATGTGCACATTAGATATACCATTATTTAAATTTTAATCTTCAGTTACTGAGTTACTAAAGTTTAATCTTTAGTTAGGAAGGAGATAGGAGAGGAAAACATAAGAATAGAGAATATACAATTGATTGGTTAAAAAAATGTAAATAATAAAATGGAGGGAAATACTTAAGAGGAAAAAAGTCATTCAGTGGTTGTTAAGGTGAATGTTAAATTAAAAGTGTTCTTTTTCACACATTATCATTACCTTCTAATGTTGTTTCTATTAATATTTGAAATTCCAAAAGGCATTTAAAATCGCAGAAGGAAAGAAAGAACCATTTAGCCTAGAGTTTCCATATGAGAATGTTCAATTTGAATGAAACTTTTCTAATTTATTAGCTAATTAGTGGCAGTAAAAGCATGGAGTTGCTCAAAAGCCAAACAATATATATTAAGGGTGTCAGATGTGTATTTGCACAGCCCCATCTGCCTGTTAACCAGCTTGCAAAACTCACTTTCTTCAGGCTTATATTCTAAACACAGCAAGCAAACCGTAAACTGCTATGGAGAAGTAACTTTTCTACTGAGGGGTCTTCCAGTGTCAGTGGCCAATGTGATTTAAAAAAAATGTACATTACTTTATTTGGCTTAAAGCCTGAATATGGTTAGTGGCCTACAGCTATCTCACCAACCTATGCCTTCATCAGATGTGATTCTTCATTTAACTACTCACTGGCCTTAAGCCATTTATGAGACAAGCAAAACTATTTTAAATGTAAAAGTAAATTAAATACTACTGTGTAATTATGATAATTGATTATCATAAACATGTAAATTTTCAAATTAACAGACCCCTTGGATGAAGTTCATTCATATCACAGTCAAGTTAAAACTATCTACAACACCTTCATCATTTAATTTTTCCTCAAATATTTGGCAGTTCCACAAACATTACAGTTTTAAGAAGCAAAAAAAGAGATTTTAGTTAAATGTATATGAGTATAATTAGGTAAATAAGTAGAAATACTAAGTGATTATTCATATTTAATCTTACAATCTTCTCATTCCTTTATCATATTTATTTATGAACATATATATATTTGGCATGAATAATCTATATGTATTCTCTTTCACTAACCACACACACACACACACACACACACACACACACACAACCATGCACATTATTTTAGAGATTTCTCCCCAGTGCATCTGGGTGGCTCAGTGTGTTAAGTGTCTGACCCTTTATTTCGGCTCAGGTCATGATTTCATGGTTCTTGAGATAGAGCTCTGCATCAGGCTCAATGCTGACAACATGAAGCCTTCTTGGGATTCTCTCTTTTCCTCTTTGTCTGCCCCTGCCTTCGCTTGTGCTATTTAAAAATAAATAAACATTTTTTAAAAAAGAGATTTATCCCCCAAATACAAAGCAACTGTACTTTTTGCCAGGTTTTTATTTAAATTCAACTGTTTTTTCTTTTAAGTTTTAACTGTAAGAGATAAATAGAATCTATGGGGATTTCCACACTCCACAAAACTCCACATTGTTATTTCTTACACAATTGTTTAGGTACATTAATTTGAGTTCTTCAACATAAAAATAATTAATAAAAATAAACTAACAAAGAAAGCTTAATAGAAACTGCAAATGAAGGGAGGAAAAGAATATGAGCACAAAAGCCAATTGCAAAAGTAGCTCCCTAAGAAAAGAATAAGATTTTAGAAACAAACTTTACAACAGTTTCAAAGAAATTTCATTCATAAATTCTCCTGGAAAAAAAACAAAAAAGTAATACAGTAAAACCTTGGTGTGTGAACATGATTTGTTTTGGAAACATGCTTGTAAACCAAAGCACTTGCTTTGTGTTGAAACTCAAAGCATTATTTCCCCATAAGAAATAATAGAAACTGAGATGATTTGTTCCACAACCCAAAAATATTCATATAAAAAGTGATAAAAATACTGTAATATAATACAAAATAATAGAAATACAAAATATGAAGAAAAATCAATAAATTACCCTGTACTTACCTTTGAAAACCTTCGGGGCTGGTGTGAGGGAGACAAGAGAGAGGAGGGTTATCATGTAGGAAGACTTTCACTATCACTAATGGAATCACTGCTATCTGTTGGCTCACTGGAATCTTTTTCCGCATGGTGGCCATTGTATACGCTTGCACGGATGTTGACTATGTTACAGTATTGATAAACTCTTGTCGTATACTGTATTTCATGTAACTGGCAATAAGGCAGCAGAGGAAAGGGTCTCTATCTGTAGTCAGCCTGACCTAGAAGGAAGCAAAGCATTCCTCAGCTTACTTTTCTAGAGAAAATCAAAGGACTGTTCATAGGTTCTTTGAAGGGACAGAAAATACACTAATGCCAGTTGTGGGCACCTTCCAATGTTTTGAAAACTCACTGCTTTCTGCCAAACACTGTGGCCTGAGACCGAGCATCCAAACATGGGATATGATCACACACAATCCCACAGCTAGAGAGAGAGAGAGAGAAAGAGAGAGAGAGAAGAAACATTGGTTCAGTGGTGATCATGTGGCATTCAGTGTCATACTACTCATATTGCAAGACCTCGCTTGTTTATCAAGTTAAATTTATTAGAAATGTTTGCTCATCTTGCTGAACACTCATTGAACAAGTTACTCCCAATCCAAGGTTTTACTGTACATAATTTTAAGATAATTATGAAACCATGGAGAAGGTAAATTAAAAAGCTAGTGATTTTGGTAATTATTGAAACCTAAAATAGTTGAAAAACACAGATAAACATAACACAGGTTATGTTAAAAACCTAGAACATGACAGATTAAATACAAAATCTTGACCAGAGTACAAATTTTAAAATATTAGAAAATGAAATAAGATGAGGGGTGCCTGGGTGGCTCAGTTGGTTACATGTCCAACTCTTGATTTCAGCTCAGGTCATGAGCTCACTATTCATGAGTTTGAGCCCTGCATCTGACTATGCCCTTTCAGAGCAGTTTGGTATTCTCTCTCTCCCTCTCTCTACCCCTCCCCCACTCATGTGTGTCCATGCATGCTGATATGCTCTCTCTCTCAAGAATAAATAAATTTAAAAAATGAAACAAGATGAAAAAACATGAAAATTCTTATACTATACCCCATTGAAGTGGAAGTTAATGGTGACGTAGTGTGTGCATTATTGATGTATTTCAGTGAAGTGTTAACACAGAGAATAGAAAAATATTCAGTGTTATGATGAAAAGAAACTCTTCTTTTTTTCAATGTTTATTTTTGAGACTGAGAGAAACAGAGCATGAATGGGGGAGGGGCAGAGAAAGAGGGAGACACAGAATCTGAAGCAGGCTCCAGGCTCTGAGCTGTCAGCACAGGGCCCGACACAGGGGCAGATTACAGCAAAACAATCTAACTATACCACAAATGTATGTATGGCATAACTTGATTTAAGGGGGTATGGAAAAAGGTGCTAACTTAAGTAACTTTGGAAAATGATTCATTTTGCCTGGAAGTTTCAAAACTTAACATGAAAGGAAACATATGTGTATATGGATTAAGCAAATGACTAATGAATGGCAGATGATCAGAGCCAGGGTTTTCACTGCTGAAGACAGACCACAGATAACAACGATGTAAGGCTATAATTTAAGTATGTGATACTGGATCAGATTCTGAGATCTCAGCATGAAATCATGCTTGCTTCATATAACTAGAGATGAATACATGCAAACCTAATTATAAATATCTATGTATGCAAGAGTTCATATACATACAATTCTTAATTTTGACTAGTCCTGTCAAATAGAGTGTGTCATAATGTGTGTGTGTATATGTGTGTGTGTGTGTGTGTGTGTGTGTATATATATATATATATAGTGATAGTAAAAAATATGTATATTTTTGTGTAGGAAAAGAGAGTCATATAAAGACTGTTATATATATGTGTGTGTATATATATGTAGAGAGAGTCCTATATAGAGTCATATATGTATGTATACACACACACACACACACACACACACACACACACACAAAGACAGAGACAGAGAGAGACTCATTCATTACAAAGGGTGGCAAGTCTCAAGATCTATAGTCTGTAAGCTGAAGACCCAAGAGAACCAAGTATATATAGTTCCAGTCCAAGTCTGAAGGCCTGAGAACTAGGAGAGCTGCTGATATAAGCTCCAGTCAAAAAGCTAGCAGGACTAAGACCTAAGAAGAGCCAGTGCTTCTGTTGGAGTACAAAGACAGGAAAAGATCAATGTACTAGCTTACACAGTCATGCAAGAAGAGATCCCTCTTATTTAGCCTTTTTGTTCTATTCAGGTCTTCAGTTGATTTGGTGAGGCCCACCCACATTAGGGAAGGTAATTGGCTTTACACAGTTTATCAATTTAAATGTTAAACTTGTCCCAAATCATCCTAACAGATACATCCAGAATAATGTTTGGCCAAACATCTATGCATGTTGCAGTCCCTTCAAATTGATACATAAAATTAACCATCACAAATAGATTATGAAAAGGATGGGGGAAAAAGTGACCTTGCAGTAGAGAAATCTGGCAAACACTACTTAAGTCAGATGACCAAAGTCAACATCAGTAGTAATAATGTCACAATGATAGGAGGTACTCTTGATATGGTATGTTGAAAATGTTAATTTATCTCTAAGGTCATCCTCCCCAAACCATTACCCAAGTCTAACCATGAAAAAACATTAGAGAAAGCAAAATTGAGGGACATTATACAAAATACCTGAGTAGCATTCCTCAAAACTCATTATCAACCACAGAAGTTTGATAAAGTGTCACAGATCAAGGGGGCTAAGAAGAGATGAAAAGTAAATGTAATGTGGTATACTAATTGGAATTATGAAAAGAAATGTAATATGGTATACTAAATAAAGTTATGGAATAGATAAGGACATAAGGTAAAAACTATGAATATGAACAAAGTATAGAGTTTAATTAATAGTAATACAGTGGTATCAGTTCCTTGGTTGTGACAAGTATATAGTGATGCTAACAATAGAGAAAACTGGGAGAAGATTTAAGGGACCCCTCTGTATTATCTTCACTTCCTTTAAAAGAATCTAAACCTATTCATAAACGTATTTGTTAGAACATACAGAATGGCGGGGCATCTGGGTGACTCAGTTGGTTAAGCATGTGACTCTTGAGGTCATGATCTCACAGTTCACGAGTCTGAGCCGCCTGTGGAGCTCTGTGCTGACAGCATGGAGCCTGCTTGGGATTTTCCTCTCCCTCTCTCTCTCTCTCTCTGCCTGACCTTGGCTCCCTGTCTCTCTCAAATAAACAAACAAACATTAAAAAATCCATACAGAATGTTATTATTAATATATATTCTAATAAGTCATTGCATTTTAAGGAAAGAAATAATCCTATGGATACTAAGGTAGATTTAAGGTGACCTCAGACTTTCTCAAAAATACTCACTCACTGCTTAAGAACAGAGGAAAATATGTTCAGAATTTGAGAAAGATAGTTTCTAATCCAAAAGATAATATATCAAAGTTATTCATTCAGTACAAAGTACCAAGTATAATTTATACAACATGCACACAAACAAAACACATTTTAAACGTAAGAGAAATTCATAAAAAGAATGCCTAATCCATGAATTTACTTAGAGAAAACTCTGTTTTCTTATGCAAACAATTAGACAAAGGGTGGTTCAAACTAATCCTTGAATGGAGAGTTCAGGATAAATAGTATACTTTGATTGCTGAATCAATTTCAGATACTTACATATATTACAAACAGCAATAGAAATCAAACATCCACAGAATTTAATGTTAAAACATTTTAGATATTTAAATTTTTAATGTTAATAATAAGTTGGGAAGAAAGAAGAGAAAATGTGGGAGAACTATAAATGTACATAATTTTCTCATCTTTCAAAGCACTGTTAGTAAATTTTTAAATTGAAATATACACTTTAAACTGGGTATAAATAAAAACCTCCCATTATAACTTGTTTCTACAGTCCACCAGGATCATGCTTTATAAATTATGTTAGGTGATGCAGGACTTTTGTTGTTATTGCTGCTGTTGTTAGCTCAGGTACAAACTTATTCTCCCATCTCAGAGATATTTGTGCGCATTATATTACAGAGAAAGAGACTACCTGTTGCCCTCACTTGGACAGACACTGTGAAATGTGGACATCTGGCTAATCATTCTTGCAATCTGCCACTTTACTTCCCTCTTCATAAACTGATCTTTTGATCTCTGTTATCCCTTCAGAGTCATGTCCTTATGAATCTATCCATCAAATGACAAACTCCTGGCCTCACTAATATTTTTTGACAGGCAGGCATTACCTGACCCTGTGAGCCTACCTAGAATCTTGATTCTAAAACTCCTCAATGTTTTTTCTCCTTATCTGTAGAAGATTTATTGTTTCAAACAGTGGTGTTTGTTTCACATACATATCCAAACCTCAACACCTGTGTATTACCAGGCTAGAGAGTATATACACACACACACAGCACATCCCCACACCATGCACACACACATGCACATACACATATGTACATTCATGTTTATAACAGAAGCCCTAGACATTAAAATTTAGCTGTTTTGAGTATACATTTTTCCTTTAAGTTTCAGAGTAATATTTGAAGTGTTTATAGTTATGATGTCAAGGAAAAATTATACTTGATAGAGTAAAACAGGGAAGATTTTATTCAAGGCTATTGCAATAAGGTCAACACTGTTGTAATAGGGAGGAGAGATTGAAATTGACTCACCTGAAACAGAAGGAAGGCCTGAGGATTTTTAAACAATGTACCGAGCTTATGGAAAAGACATTAGATGAGAGCTTGGTCTAAGAGTTAGGCTCTCTGTGTTTGCTGATTGTTGCTTATCCAAGTTAGACTTCTATTTTCTCTGGAGAGTAGGAAATAGATGCACTGTCTTTCTTGATGATTACACTTTATAGGCATGACTTCTAGGTCCTTGAGAAAAGACATTACTGGCTAGTAAAATTAGCTAAAGACAGGAGAATATTTACATCTCAAAAGAGTACAGAAGATCTGCAATTACACGTTTTCTAATGTAAAAATTCTCTAAGAGAAGGGAAGTCAGGGGCCTACTGAGTCAGGAGGAAAACTGGAAAGTTTAGTTGAACTGAGGGAAATGTAAGGGTTGTCTTGGTTTGCAACAGAGCTCTTGCATAATTATATTCCCATTCCACTTCTTGCATCACCCACCAGGTCCCAGCACACACACTGCCCATTTCGACAGCCACGCCACTTTACTTGTAGTATTCGGATACACCATATTTGATTTCATGCTTCTGTTCTTTCCACCACTTTTCTTTCTTGTGTAGCTGTTTGTTTATCAGATCCAAAATACATGATTAGGGTCCCTGGAATCTCTCCTTGCTTCAATAATGTGATGCTTTTACATTTCATCTGTTCTCCTCTTGTATCCATATAAGCTTGGTGTAATGTTATAAGAGTGTGGGCTCTGGAGTTATATTGGCTGGGGCTAATGCTGGACCAAATACTAATTAGCTGCATAATTTGGAAGGTTATTTAATCTCTTGGAATTCTGGTGTCTTGTATATAAAATGTAAATAATTATAGTACCTATCTCATATACTTTACTTCTTTCTTCTTTTATGTAATATTTTGGTGAAGATGAAATTAATACGTGCAAAGTGAAAACCAGAGTATTGTTTTATCATGCCAGTCAAACTTCTATTATTAATTTCTGTTTATGTCTTCTTCTAAGCTATAAGTGACATTAGAATGAAAAGTAATTTTTATGTTCTTTGGTGTGTCTTGTGCCTAGAACAGTTTTTTTTTCCTTTAGTATTTATTATTAAATGCTAACTGAAAGCAAGTTCAGTTACTGAAATTTTACATTACCACATATAAATATGATGTCAAGAGATTTCTAGTTTTAAAATGATATGAAGAGATTTATGGTTTTAATCTATATTGATATATTTGTTAAACATTAAAATAAATATTAGGGAATAAAATTTCTTTTCATTTGTTTATCTGTTCCATGTTTGCTTAAACTCCTTCCTTTTGTTTTGAAATTTCAGTTTAGAAAGTAATATTTTTTAATCCTCTGGGAGGAAAATACAGCAAAATATACACTATTTAAAAATGTAAAAACTATTGGGATGATTTAAGAGAGAAAAAATTTCCAAGTTATTGAACTATTTATTATTTTTTTAAATCACTAATCTGAAATTTCAGTAGAAAAGGGAAAAAGTAGCAATGTTTACTTGCTTCATCTTTTGGGGGAACTTTAAATGTCAGTCAATCTGATCGCTGCTGACATGGACTTTTCACTGACACAGATTTTTCCCCGAGGTCATGAGTTGTTCCCATATGATAGGCAGTATTACCAAAGTATAGGCTGGACATGGTCACAGAGAGAATCTGGAATGGAAAAGGCCAAACAATATTTTGATCCTCTGCGAACCACTTTGAAAACTTGGTCAATGCAGATAATGCAGTTTACATTCTAGGATGCCCACAGCCCCTAAACAACCCTAAGCCTCTCAGGATGCTGGATTACTTAACTGGTAATGAAAACACAAAATAAACAAATTGCTATAGTAACATATGAGAAAAATTTTTAGGCAGCATCCAGGTAAATACTGAGTAAACCTAAGCAGAACCATGGTATTTCAGAGCAAATAATTAGGATAGACTTTTGAAATTGAAGTTAGAATTAAAAACTACCCGGATGTAGTATAACTATAGAAGACAGAAAAAAAGGTCACTTTTATGTAATAGCTATTTATTTTGTATTCATAAGGAGTTGTCCTTGGGGACAATGTCTGGATACAGATTATATAGCAGCAGAAAACTAAGCAACAATGTTAAAATTCTTAATTTATCAACTAAAAATAGTACTGTAGGGGAAAACAGAACATGAAAAATTTGCAAAGAAGACTGTGTACTGGCCATAAGTATGATAGACACAATTTAGCTGTCATTTTCAAGTCTTTTTAGTACTCATTTTTTAAAGAAAATTACAGATTACAGAGAATGATAGTAAAAGAGTAAAGCAGTCAAATATGAATTTCTCACTCATCTTGATCTCCAGGATTCTGTACCCCAGGGGCAAGCTCTGTTGCAGCATGCCAGTTAATAGAGACACTCTTAAAACAAGATGACAGATACTTAGACAATGAAAAATGAAAAAAGGTATATAATTTCTTTCCTACTATTAAAATGCTAGTGAAAAGTAAGTGATCACACATTGGTTATTATTGTATAAAATAACTCTTATGGTAAAAAGCCATACATAAAACATATCTAGATAAAACTATATGAATGAGTTTAACTCCTAAATTAATCTCTTGTGAGGAGGTATGTTGTCGTCTTCAAAACTGTCTTACACATTTAATTTGTTTTGTTGTATAATATTCTTTTTGAAATTAATTAATTAATTAATTAATTAATTTGGTGCAATATTATTTTAAAGCAGCTGTTTTTATTCTGTAAGTAGTGTATTAAGATTCTTGCATGTGTGTGTAGGGCGCCTGGGTGGCTCAGTCGGGTTAAGTGTCAGACTCTTGATTTGGCTCAGGTCATGATCTCATGTTTCATGAGATAGAGCCCCACATCAGGTTCTGTGCTGACAGCACAAAGCCTGCTTGGGATTCTCTCCCTATTTCTCTGCCCCTCCCCTGCTCTCTCTGTTTCTCTGTCTCAAAAAAAATGAATAAACATTTAAAAAAAAGATTCTTGCCTGTGTGTGAAAATTGTAGTTTGTAGTTCAAGTTTTACATTCTCCTTGTCACTTTCTCTTGAAAGAGAATTTTAACCTCAAAAAGATAATTAATAATCCTCCAATCTCAAAATTTTATCTTAAATAAGGTATATAGCTTATAATCTATATATTATTATATTATTTAAGGGACCAGCTGTAAATAAGTAGAAAAAATACCCTTATATCAGAAAGTATGGAAGTCCAAATCCAGCCAAATATTCAACTTGCTTATGGAGTAAAATATTCTGAAAACAGAGTCAAGAAATCTCTACTTGAGGCAGCATAAGATTTCCCACTCAGTCTTGCTCATCAGTCAGACAGAAGTAGTAGATAAATTTTAGTCCAGCTCCTCTATATCCCAGTAACCTCTTCTTCCTAACATGCTGTGTTTTGGGCAGAAAAAATTTGGTTTTGGGCAGAGATACCAGAAAACTGAGGACAGGGATACTGTAGTTGCTCAAGTGTGACAGAATCCAGGAAGGAAAAGAAATAGAGAGTCTCTAATTTTTGTCTACTCCTAATCCTGACTGACTCCTGAACTCTGCATGCATAGAGCAGATCTAATCAGCTAAAGACAAAGTATGAAGTAAGATCAGAGCTGCTTCCCAAGAAATAGAGTTTCATGTTCAAATCCTATAAAGATAATTGTTTGCCACTTCAAAAGAAACTTCGTTGGAGAAAACAAACAAACAAACAAATAGAATCTAGAATCTCTAAGTCATAATATCCAGTGTATAATTCAAAATTACCCAACATAGGGGCACCTCGGTGGCTCAGTTTGTTCAACATCCAACTTTGGCTCAGGTCATGATCTCTCAGTGAGTTTGAGCCCTTGTCAGGCTCTGTGGTGACAGCTCAGAGCCTGGAGCCTGCTTCATTGTGTGTCTCCTCCTCCCTGCCCCTCCCCTGCTCGTACTCTGTCTGTCTTTCCCTCTCTCAAAAATAAACATTAAAAAAAATTTTTTTTAATTACCCAACATAGAACCAAAAAAAAAAAGAGGAATAAGAAGAAACATATCCTCAGGAAAAAAAAATGATATAGACCCTGAGATAACCCAAATGTCAAAAATGTCAGTCAGAAATTTTAAAGCAACTATTATAACTCTTTTGAATGAATTTTTTATGAATATTCTCACTGTGAATAAAAATAATTTAAAAGACATTTCTGCAGGAAACTAGAAATTATTGAAAATGTAAATTATGTAACTGAAAAATATAGTGTCTGAACTATAAAATTTACTAAGTGGATTTAAAGCAGAATTAATATTACAGAAGAAAGAGTAAGTCATTTCATGATATATCAATATACATTATTCATGTGAGAAACAAAAAGAAAAATGATTTTTTTTTAAAACCAGAGTGTCAGAGACCTTTGATATAATATGAAGTGATTAAACATGTGTTTAATTAGTGTGACAAAAGAAAAAGAGATAGATACGAGAGAAAAAAATGTTGAGGAAATAGTTGCTGAAATTTTCTCAAATTTGACAAAAGCCAGAAATTTACAATTCAAGTTTAGCTGAATATGTTAATGTCTCCACTTCATCCTGGAAAGTGTCTGAGACTGGATAGTGAACTACAGAATTACCTAGCTATAAGGCAGAAGTTTGCATGGAGCCAAACATTTTATTCCTTAAATTGCCCCCAAATTGAAACATATATACAACCTAGAACACATTGAAAGTTAGTGGGAAAATGGATTAACCAATCACTATATGTACTAGTGCATTATGGGAGAAAAAATAAAAGCGAGTTCTCAGCACTATACCATAAACAAACATAAATTGAAGATAGAAAAATGACCTGAAATGAAAACAAAATGCATATTTCAGATAAAAATATAAGCCATCATTATGATATCGAGATACAGAAATATTAATTGCAGATATAAAATTCAGAGTTCTCAAATGTTACTAAATGACTATTTATATTTTGAAAAACACCTGTCCAAACATAGAGACTATGATTTGGGGACAAATAAAGGGGTTTACATAAACCTTACATAAACCGTGTATTATGTTTAATAAAGGAATTATGATTTGGGGAACAAGGAAGAGGTTTTGTATCTTTCTACCTTCTTCTTTGCTTATATGTTTTACTTTTGAACTAAATAGTCTAAACTTGTTCGTTGATTAATACCCAGTAGAAAAATTAAGATAAAAATAATTTTTCAAAAGAATAGAAAACAAAACAATGGAAATAAACTGATGAAAAATAATAAATATTCATAATGTACATTGATTTCAACATAAATTATTTAAACAGATATGAGTGTTTTCACATAAAAATGTCAAACTTTTTCTTTGTACTTCCTTCCTTTTTTTTTTTTTTAACTTTGTTAGAACTATACTATTCCAATACTGAGAACTATTTAATTCCAATACAAACACATCATCTAGACCCCTCTTTTGGGAGTTATTATTATTATTTTTTGTAATACTTGAAGTTAGGCCTAGTAAATGTATCTATCATTGATTCTGATTCACCTATTGGCTCATCATTTGAGGAACAAAAATAAGTATTTTTATTTACTAATAAATCCCACCTTCTCTATAGACTGTATTATGAATTCCGTGTGTTATATAAACAAAGTTGTAGAAAATAATTTCACTGAAAGTTTTCTCATATTTAACCTTGATATGGACTGCTGTGTTTGTGGAAAATAATATGAATGGAAAAAAATTCTACGAAAATAAATGCATTATAATTGTTAATGAGATATCTTACCTTGAGCTCTCTGGAAAGGAGAAACTGAGGTACACATGTACTGGCAATGCTCTGTTGATGTGAAAATCCAGGGGATCAAGAGAAGGAGTGATAATTCCCTAGAGAAGAGAACAAGGGGGAATATTTTTCCATGTTTCATCTTTCATTGGTTAAATCTGTTCCACTGGGTGTTAACTCTCCTTCATACAAGAATGAGAGTCTCTCCTTTTCTGTAGGCTCTACATGTAGGTATGTTAAATGTGTGACAGTGGTGGTAACCAGAATTTAATGGCTATAGGAAGAGAATGATATCCTGACTAAAATAACCTACTCAAGTGCTTGATTATGTATTAGGAGGGATAGTGGGGCAAGGCCAAACAAATCTGGGATGGAACATAAATTCAGTCAGTCTACTTGGATCTCATCTGGGAGCAAGAGGCACTGGCCTCTTTCTGGAGAGGAAGGGAATGGAGTTCCCGCCTATCAGTTGATGGCCATTTGCAATCTTCCAAAATAATTTATAAAGGGATTAACAAGCCAAGGTTAGTGCTTTGATGTTAGTTTTTCCTGGAGTTATAATTGTTATTCATCAGTTTCCTCTTTTGCTAACCATCCTAGGTCTGACCTATAGTTTAGCTGGTGTGTGTAACTTGCCTCTAGACCTTCAAACTCGGGGGATCTGAGCATGAAAATTTATACATTCTCTTATGAAACACTCTCTTTCAGAAAGATATGGCAATAGAATTCTAAGCTGGTGATTTTCCAAAGCTGTGCTTTTCCTCTTTAATTTGGCCCTTTCTATTTTTCAATTTTGCTTTGTGAATACTTTAATATAAACATGTTTTGCTATCTTGTCTGTGCACTTGTACTTTCAGATTAGGTAGGACATTTCACATTATTAAAAAGTCCTTCCTCATTATTTTTACTTCCACCTTTGGGTGTCCCACATGAATTTTAGTAATGTTTACAACCTTAACTAATTCTTTAAACAGAAGGATAATGACAGTTTACTAAACAATTTAGAGTCAGTACATCTCATAGAGAATGAACAATTTAGGTACACGAGTTATGTGGATTTTAGTAGTTGATACATAGGACTTTATTAACGTTTGCGTAGAAATTTGGGGTAATTAAAATAAGCTAAAAATAGTACATTCATATTGTGATTCATTGTTAGCATTCCCGAATATTAAACAATATTAAAGACCTATTATCTTAAAAAGTGTTTATATCTGGGCTATTTAACTAGGAAGCATACATATGTTTATCATAACACTAGTTATAGGTAATAAGTGACAATATTCACATCTAAAAGTGTTTTGAATATTTATATAGACAATCAAAAAATAATATAATTGTTTGCTGTTATAGTTACCATATAGTTAATCTTAAGATATGATGAAAGGTGGTAATGTGTGTCTAATATTTATTGAATGCTGGGATATTAGATTTGACATGCATTTATATTACTTCCATTTCACAAACAAGAAATCAGGAGCTCAGAACTATTAGTGCTTGTCCACTATTAAACAGCCAATAATTCAGCATTTAAAACCAGGTCTTTGGGGTACAAATTTGGAATGAATGCTATTTGTTTGTACAATTTATGTTTATTCTGAAATAATTAAAAAATTTTAATGTTTATTTATTTTTGAGAGAGACAGAGACAGAATGCAAGTGGGTTAGAGGCAGAGAGATAGGGAGACACAGAATCCAAAGCAGGCTCCAGGCTCCGAGCTGTCAGCACAAAGCCTGACGTGGGGCTCTAACTGACGAGCTGTGAGATCATGACCTGAGCTGAAGTCGGACACTCAACCGACTGAGCCACCCAGGCACCCCATATTCTGAAATAATTTTAATATTCATTTTTTTATATTTGTACACTCTCATATTATATTTAAACATGACTAGCAAAATGTGCTTAATAGGTTATTTCAAAATGAAAAAAAAATACTTAATTCTAAGTTTCAGTCTTCAAATTGCTTTTAATTACCTACGACATTCAACAGGGGGAGTTTCAGGCAGATTTGCAGTGTCTGAAGAAAAGAACACGCAAATGAAATAGGAAGAGAATGCAGAGGTCCAACAAAAGAAAAAAAGTGTTGTGAAACTGAGTTCTAGTAGGAAACATACAGGGTGCTGGTGTTCATCTGAGCACAGAATGAAAAACGTCCTTAGGTACCTATGGGAGATAAATGGATTAAGAAAAGCCATTCAGGTATCTAATGAGAAGAAAAAGAAGCAAAATTCACTTATCAGGTATGGAGGGTTACTCAGGTTGATCTCAGGTTTACTCACAGTACAATACAGATCTAAGAAGACAGGAGGTATCAGTGTATACAAAATGCTGAGAGTTCCTATGATCCCAGAGTATTTCACCCAGCCATGATGCCATTTGACTAGAAATATGACAGGCATGAATTTTCAAATATGAAATAACTCAGATATAGAGCACTGATAAATAGTTGTGAGAAAAAACATTGTGAAATGGCAATTAAGAAATAAATAAAAATTAATATACCACGAAAGGGAAAAAGTGAGTGTCCTTAACACTGACAGCACAGAGCCTGATTGGGATTCTCTCTCTTCCTCTTTCTTGGCCCCCTCCGCCCACTCGCATTCTCTTTCTAAAAAATAAATAAATTTATAAAAACAAACACAAAATTATTCTTAGGAGGTTTTCCTAATGTGAGAGAATGTGTTGGCAAGAATTACAGTGCTAATTTTATCTTCTTTATTGATAGAGAATTAATATACACTACTTTATATATTTCTATACCATATGTGTATATATTCCTGTTGACAAACACACACACACACACACACACACACACACACACACACACACACACACACACATATGTACATACAATATACATGTGAACAGCGCCCGCCTCTTAATATTTCATATAATCTATTCTTTTCAGTTTTTATTTAAAATCCAACTAGTTAACATACAGTGTAATATTAGTTTCACATGTAAAATTTAGTGATTCAATACTTGCATACAACACTCATTGCTCATCACAAGTGCACTCCTTAATTCCCATTCCATATAATCTTTTTTTTTTTTTTAAACACAGACACAGGCTGTGTTAGGAAATAACATGTCCTTAGGTAATAATTTTGTACTTTCCTGCATCACTTGAATTCTATGTGTCAATGTATCAAAAGCAAAAACAAAAATAAAATAATAACACTTCTTAATGAAAAGAAAAAGGTACGACAAAATGTTTACAACTTATTTTTGAAAATATTTGTAAACAGAAGCTCTGTTTTTGTGATGTGGACCAGTTGTGCTGAGGACATTTTTTAAAGTGCTTAATCAGATCATCATAAAAATGACACATTAAATTATAAAAAGTAAGCAGTTATAAGCAAATGTTCACCAGGAATTTAATTATGGACCACCAAAAACTTATTGTAAGAAATATACTCCTAAAGTACACTCAGGATTTTGAGTCTCAGTATATTCAACCCAGAGTAATATTAGAATAAATTTATGAAGCATTCTGAGAAAAAAAATATTAATGCTATTCATCCTGATAGTTTACCATTATTTTACCCACACATTCTTTGATAGTGGTGTTTAATTCTATTAATAATGTTTTTGATAATTAAATTTTTTGCACAGTAAAAACTATGTTCACGTCAATATTTTACCAGTATGTAATATTTAACTAGATATTTACAATAATATTACAACTGTCCCAAACAAGGAAAAAAAAACATTGTATCCTTGGGAGATATTCAATTTAATTTATACAGTTAGACATGCACAAGTGATATGGAAAATATTTTCAAGTTCTCAGTATGCCAAAAGATAATAGTATTTCAATAGTCCACAGAGTAAGAAAGGAAAACAATAGAAGAGTATGGGATGCTCTGGCACAGAACAGCTAAAACAGAAATTAATGTTCGCTCAAAGCACAAAATTATGTTATTTGAATCCATGTAAGTATGAAAACAAGTATGAAAAGTATGCACATCTTGAAATCTAGGTCTGGATATATTTTCATATTATCTTTAAAGAATCAAGATTAAGCAAAAATTGTACAATTGATCATGAGTTTAAACATGCAGATTTTACTGTGAATTTAAATCACTTGAAGGAAGAGATTCCCATTTAAAAGATTAAGGTCTACAGTAGGTGCTGAATCAGGATCATGCTTTCTTGCTGATTGATGGGTCATGTACGTTAATGGCTGGTTAGAATAATTATCACACTGTAATTTACGTGCCAGACTGGGACATGCCGTAGGTCTCATTTACTATTTTGTCATAACTACTTTTCCTCACTTAAAAGGTTAAAACAAACCAGACTATTCTCACAAGTTCGTATGTGTTTCAAGACTTTTAAATAAGATTATTAATTTATGTGGGTATTTGTAAATGATGCAAATTCTCTTGGGCAAACAATAATGATAACAATATTGATTCTATCAATTAATTGATTAATTCTAATTAATTCTATTAATACAAATAATCAACCTTTCTGTCCCATAATTTCTTTGAAATATGTAAAGGATCATGTGCCTGAAGATAGGGATGCTATTCAAATATTTTATGTGGTAGATACCAGTCAGAAAATGTGACTCTGCTATTATCATAGATGTTTGCCTTGAACAACCTACATGGTTTTTCAATAATATGCCCCTGCTCTCTTATTAAATAACAAACAGATTTCTTATTGAATAATATTAATAGCTCTCTTGTTGAATAACAAACAAGTAATATCTCAATTATATTAAATTTGATCCATGGTCAAGTGTAAGAACAGACCTAAAACAGATTTAATAGGGCAACATGAAGTATAAAAGAGAAAAGTGCCTTGTAAGCTACTGATCTTATGTCTCTCTCTCTCTTTTTTTTTTTTGTCTAGTCCCTTCTCTTTTTCATTGCTTACATTTCCTCATTTTGTCTTATCCAGTTCTTATTCTGTTTCAAGACAAGCATTATATAGTCACTTTCTATTACCTTATTATGCCCCATTTTTATTTTACTTTTGTCTCTTATATTTTCTAAACACTTTTATTTTTATTTACTTATTTTTTTAATTGAAGTATAGTTGACACACAATATTAAATTCACTTCAGGTGCACAGCATAGTGATTTGACAACTCTGTATACATTATGCTCTGCTCACAAGTGTAGCTACTATCTATTATTTATTATTTTAGTAGCTATTATTTTTATTTATTATTATTTATTATTTGTTATTTTATTATTATATTATTTTTATTATTTTATTATTATTTTTAATGGCTAAGTAACATTGCGTGTGTGTGTGTGTGTGTGTACCACATCTTCTTTATTTATGTATGGATGGACACTTGGGTTGCCTTTTGTCCTCATGTAGGCACCTCCTCCCACATATAACAAGACCCATATATATGATGCCCTCCAGTCAGTAAAATTTGATGTTCACAATGTTATACTTCCTTCTATTTTATCTCAATGCTATCAGTTAGTGTTTAGTTATTTGTATACATAAGAAAAAAACAAGCTAACATTTATAAAACTACAAAAAAAGTGACATTTTTATATAATATTTTACAGGTTCTTTCTAAAAATATAATTAAAATCTTTTACCCCTAATTCTGAAATTCTTTCTATGTTAACAAATAGTTTTATTATACTTTTATTAAGAAGGTTTCAAATTGAGTCAATATCTTCTTACAAAGTGTCATTTTAGAAAGCTCTTCATAGAATTCAGATGCTTTTGCTTTGCATTCTCTTATATTGATTTTGAAAATTTATTTTTTTAAATATTTGTTTAAGTTTATTTATTTTGAGAGAGAGAGAGAGAGAGAGAGAGAGAGAGAAAGTGAGCATGAGCGGGGAAGTGGGCAATTAGAGGGGAAGAGGGAGAATCCCAAGTAGAATGCATGTGGTTCAGTGAGCAGAGCCTGACATGGGGCTTGAACTCATAAACCAAACGGTGAGACATGACCTGAGGCAAATTCAAGAGCCAGACACTCAACCAACTGAGCCACACAGGTGCCCTGAAAATTTATATTTTGAAAATTGCAGTGTGGAATTAAATTTGTCCACCTCTTATTTTATTGGAGAGGAATTATCTAATAGTTTCACGAGAAAAAAACATACACATACATATATTTTTAATGTACAGGCACACATCTTTTTACACACATCCACAACACACAGTTATGTGTGTATATATATATATATATATATATATATACATATATATATATGTAAATTCATATATGATAAATATTATATATAAATAAAGTAAAATATACATTATATACACGAATATACATATATATTAACCTTTGGTATTCACTATCTCACTTGGCCAAGTATGTCAGTATATTTTTTTTCCTGTAAAGTTTACTCTGATATAGCTAGATGGGAGGAAAAGTATATAAGATGAAGCTACCACAGACAATTTTGAACACATATGGAAATGTAACTGTTTTCTACAACTGTTAGATAAAAATCTGAAGTTGGAAATAAAATTGTTTTAATGATCAACTTTCAATGAGATTTGTATATTTCCTGTTTATTTCCTAGAAAGAGTAAATCTCAAGCTTTTTTGACCTGGTTTGGCTCATCATGAATATAAGGGAAGCAAAACTCAGCTCAGATCAACATGACACAGATTATACTTTAGAGCTAAAGAATGGGCTTCACCCTCAAAGCAATTGAAGCAATGGGCTTCACCTCTTGGGGGTGAAGAATAGGCTTCACCCCCAAAGAATGGGCTTCACCCTCAATACTGCATATCTATTCTTGTCAATCAAGTGTTAGATATCTTTTCCTAAATTTTTTTATGGGCATATACTTTTAAAAGAATAAAATGCATAGGTTGCAGACATTAATTATGTTTTTTGGGTTTTAACAATTGTATACACCTGTGTAACCACAACTCCAATCAAAATACAAGACATTTCTATTATCTCAAAGAGATCCATTTGCCTCTTTACATTTAATTTTCCCAAGAAAGCAGTCACTTTAAAAATTAATAAGCTTTATTGTTCAAAGCAGTTTTAGGTTACAGCAAAATTGAGGGGAAAGTATAGATTTTACCATATACCCTATTCCCCCCCACATGCTTATAGCCTTTCCTACTGTCAGCATCCCATGCCAGAGTGACTGGTACGTTTGTTACAATTAATATCAACACATCATCATCACCCAAAGTTCAGAGTTCACAGTAGGGTTCACTCTTGGTTTGGTTTTGTACATTCTATGGGTTTTGAAAGTTGTGCAAGGACTTGTATATATCATTATGGTATCATACAAAATAGTTTCACTGCCGTAAAAATCCTCTGTGCTCTGCATATTTATCCTTCCCTATACCTAAACTTCTGACAACCACTGATTTTTTACTGTCTCCATAGTTTTTTTTTCGTTTTCCAGAATCTCATATAGTTGGGATCACACAGTATATAGCCTTTTCATATTGGCGTCTTTCACTTACTAATATGCATTTATGTCCTCTCTATATTTTCATGGCTTGATAGCTCATTTCTTTTTAGCACTGAATAACATTCCATTGTCTGAATGTGTTACAGTCTAATTATCCATTCACCTACTGAAGGGCATCTTAGTTACTTCCAAGGTTTTGTAATTATGAACAAGCTGCTATAAACATCTGTCCAGGTTTTTATGTGGACATAAGTTTTCCACTTCTTTGGGTAAATATCAAGGAGTGGGATTGCTGAGTCATATTGTAAGAGTGTGTTTAATTTTATAAGAATCTGAGAAATTGTCTTCCAAAGTGGTTGTACAGAAGCATTCCCACTACTAATGGATTAGAGTTTCTGTTCCACATTTTTGCCGTGGTTTGGTGTTAGTGTTTTGGGTTTGGGCCATTCTAACAGATGTGGTATCTATTACTAGTATTTTATTGTTGTTTTAATTTGCAGCTCTCTAATGGTATATGATAATGACCATCGTTTCATATACTTACTTGCCATCTGTAGATATTCTTTGGTGAGGTGTCTGTTAAGGTCTTTGGTTCATTTTCTACTCAGGTTGTTTGTTCATTTGTTATTCAGTTTTAAGTGTTCTTTGTATATTTTCGATAGTAATCCTTTATCCAATGTGTCTTTTACAAATATGTTCTCCAAATCTGTGACTTGTCTTCTCATTCTCTTGACATTTTCTTTAACAGAGCAATTTCTTAATTTTAATGAAGTCTGCCTTATCAATTATTTCTTTCATTAGTTGTACCTTTGGTGTTATATCTAAACAGTCATTGTCATACCCAAAGTCAAATAGATTTTCCCCTATGGTATCTTCTATGAGTTTTATAGTTTTTCATTTTACATTTAGGTGTATGACACTTTTTGAATTTTTGTGAAGGGCCTAAAGTCTGTGTTTATCCTCTTTTTTTTTTTTGCATGTCTGTGGCCTGTTATTTTTTAATCAGTTGTTGAAAAGACTATTGGGTCCATTATATTGCCTTGGCTGCTTTGTCAAAGATCAGTTGAGGGGGCGCCTGGGTGGCGCAGTCGGTTAAGCGTCTGACTTCAGCCAGGTCACGATCTCGCGGTCCGTGAGTTCGAGCCCCGCGTCGGGCTCTGGGCTGATGGCTCAGAGCCTGGAGCCTGTTTCCGATTCTGTGTCTCCCTCTCTCTCTCTGCCCCTCCCCCGTTCATGCTCTGTCTCTCTCTGTCCCAAAAATAAATAAACGTTGAAAAAAAAATTAAAAAAAAAAAAAAGATCAGTTGAGTATATTTATGTGGTTTTATTACTAGGCTCTCTATTGCATTCTACTAATGTATTCTTTCACCACTATAAAAATCTTGATTACTATAGATTTGTAGTAAGTCTTAAAGTCAGGGAGTGTCATTTCTCCAACTTCAGTATTCCCTTTCAATATTTAGTAAGTTATTTTGTGTCTTCTGCCCTTCAATATAAACCTTGATACCCACAAAATAATTGATACCCACAAAATAATAGTTGGGTAGTTGATACCCACACAATATTTTTGGGGGGATTTGTATTGAGATTGCATTTAATTTGTAAATTAATTGGGGGTACCTAGGTGGCTCAGTCAGTTAAGAGTCCGACTTCAACTCAGGTCGTAAGCTCATGGTTTGTGGGTTCAAGCCCCGTGTTGGGCTCTATGCTGACAGCTTAGAGCCTGGAGCCTGCTTCAGATTCAGTGTCTCCTTTCTGTGCCTATTCCCTGTTTGCACTGTGTCTCTCTCTCTCAAAAATAAATAATTGTTAAAAATTTTTTTTAAAAAATTGTAAATTAATTGGAAAAAACCTGACCTCTTGAAAACATTTAGTCCTTCTATATAAGAACATCAATTATCTCTCCATTTATTATAGTTTTTTTTTACTTCTCTCATCAGAGATTTGTAATTTTCCTCATACAGATATTGTACATATTTTGTTAGATTTATACTTAAGTATTTCATTTTGAGAGGTGCTAATATAAATAGTATTGTATTTTTAATTTCAAATTCCACTTACTCATTGCTGGTGTATAAGAAAGTGATTGACTGGATCTTACATACAGCAGCTTTGCTATAGTTGCTTATTAGTTCCAAATTAAAATTGGTCATTTTTTTGAGATTTCCTACACTGACAATCTGTCATCTGTGGACAAAGTTTTATTTCTTGCTTCTCAATCAATACAATTGTGTGCCCTTTTCTTTACTTATTGCATTAGCTAGGACTTCCAGCGCAACGTAAAAAGAACTGGTAGGAGAGGACATCCTAATCTTAGTGTCAAAACACCCAATTTCTTACCATTAAGGATGATGTTGGTTGTAGATTTTTTTGTACATGTTCTTTACCAAGTTGTGCCAGTTTCCCCCTATTCCTAGTTTGCTGACTTTTTTGTTCTGTTTTTGTTGTGAATGGTTGTTGAATTTTGTTAAATGTTTTTTTCTGCAGCTATTTATATCATCAAATGATTTGTCATCCTTAGCCTATTGATGTAATGGAAAACATTAGATTTTTTTGTTTTGAACAAGGTTTATACCTGGATAAATCTCACTTGATCATGGAATATAATTCTTTTTATATATTGTTGGATTTGATTTGCCTATATTTTGAGGAGTTTGCATCTATGTTTGCGAGAGATAATGGTCTGTAGTTTTCTTGTAGTGTTGTTTTGTTTTGTTTTTCTGGTTTTTGTGTTGGAGTAATGCTGACATCATAGAATGAGTTAAAAAGTAGTCCCCTTGCTTCTATCATCTGGATAATATTGTAGAGAATTTGTATAATTCTTTTTTAAATGTTTGGAAAATTTACCAGTGAACCCATGTTGGCCTGAAACTTTCTGTTTTGAAAGGTTATTATTTGCTGATTTAACTTCTTTTGTAGTTTAGGCCTATATATATTGTCTGTTTCTTTTTGTGTGACTTTTAGAAGATTGTGTCTTAAAGGAATTGATCCGTTTCATCTAGGTTATCAAATTGTGGTCATAGAGTTGCTCATAATAGGCCTTTATTTTCCCTTTAATGCCCATGGTGTCTATAGTGATATCCCCTCTTTCATTTCTGATATTAGTAATCTGTGCCTTCCTTCTTTTTTTTCCTAGTTAACCTGGTTACAAACTTACCAATTTTATTGAAGCAACCACTTTCTTATTTCTATTAGTATAGATCCATTTTGCATACTGTATTATAAAACAGACAAATGGAATTGTATTTCATCTACTCTGTAGTTTCTGACTGTAAATCGCTGGAATGCTTTTGAGATATATCCATGTTGCTGCACTGTATCAATAACATATTCTTCTTTATTATTGAGTAGTAGTTCATTGTATGTAGATATAGTTTTTTATTATCCCATGTGTGGACATTTTGGTTATCTTTAGGCCTAGATAATTTTGATTATGGCTGACATGAAAATTCTCTTGACCCTTCTTTTGTGGGTGTTTGTTGTATTTTCTTGTATAAATGCCCAGGTATGGAATTCCTGGGTAATAATATAGACATACCCGTTTATACTTAATTTTAAATTAACTGAAAAATATTTTTCTCTTAAGTAGTTTTAGTTTACATTCTGGCCGGCAGAATGTCAATGATCCAAGTTGCTCTACATTCATACTTACATTCAATAATGTTAGCTTTTTTTTAAATTAACCATTCTGATGAATATGAAATAGCTATTATTTCACTTTAGTCTACTGTTCTCTTAAATTCCTGAGCCTTACTTCTTCACACATGCTCAGCAAAAGACTGGGCTAACATAAAGAAAAAATATGATTCAAGAAAATTTCTCTCTAAATATACAAACATCGCTGTATTTGTACACATCCATCTTTCCCCCCCAACTTTATTGATTTATGATTGACAAATTAAAATTGTATATATTCAATGTGTACCATGTGATGTTTTGATATATGTATACACATAAATATGATTGTCACATTTTTGCTAATTAACATATCTATCATGTCAATAATTAACTTTTTTATGTGTGTAGTGAGGACACTTAATCTACTTCCAGCAAATTTCAAGTACGCAATACATCATTACTAACTATAGTCACTACTCTATACCTTAGGTCTCTAGAACATACTCATCTCACAACTGAAATTTTGTGCCCTTTGATTATTTCTCCATTATCCTTCAGCCCCTTACAACCACTATTCTACCCTCACCTTCTGAGTTTGAGATATATAGATTCCACAAACGAGAGATCATTTTTTCCTTTTATTTATTTATTTTGAGAGAGAGAGACAACACAAGTAGGGGAGAGGCAGAGAGAGAGGGAGAGAGAGAATCCCAAGCAGGCTCCCTGCTGCCAGCACAGAACCCTATGCAGGGCTTGAACTCACAAACCATAAAATCATGACCTGAGATGAATTAAGATGTGAAAACTTAATTGACTGAGCCACCCAGGCACACCACCACAAATGAAAGATCATGAGGTATTTGTCTTTCTTTTTCTGGTTTATTTCATTTAGGATAATGTCCTCAGATTCATCCATATTGTTGCAAATTGCAGGATTTCTTTTTTTAAGTCTGAAATATAGCTAAAATATATGTCTATATTTACAAATATATATTGTGTTTTAGATAAGTTATAAAATATTTGCAGGTTAGTATATATTTTGTGATATTATATAATATATGTATACTGCACTTTCTACAAAATACCTACATATGTAATATATATACCACATTGCCACACAATATATACAATATCACACAATGTAATATATATCACATTTTTTAAGTTTATTTATTTATTTTGAGAGAGAGTGCATACTGCATGTGCACATTTGAGTTGGGAAGGGCAGAGAAAGAGGGAGAGAGGGTTCCATGCAGGCTCCTCGCTGTCAGTGCGGAGCCTGAGGTAGGGCTCAAACCCATGAACCATGAGATCATGACCTGAACCAAAAGCAAAAGTCAGACAGTTACCTGACTGAGCCACCCAGGTGCCCCTATGTATCACACTTATTAATCTATTCATCCATTGACAGGCACTTAGGTTGTTTTCATATCTTGGTTATTGTGAATAATATTTCAATTAACATGAGAGTGCAGATATCTCTTCAAATTCCAATTTTATTTTCTTTGGCTATATATTCCCAGAAGTAGGATTGCTAGATCATAGTTTTATTTTTAGCTTTTTGAAGAGTCTCCGTACTGTTTTCCGTAATAATTCTATTTACATTCTTACCAACAGTGTGTAAGTTTCCCTTTTCTCCACATCCTCAGCAATAGTTCCCTTTTTACTTTTTTATCGTAGCCGTACTGACAGGTATGAGAGGGTATCTCATTGTAGTTTTTATTTTTAGTTCCCTGATGATTAGTGATGTTGAACTTCTTTTTATATGCCTGTTAGATTTTTGTATGTCGTCTTTGGAAAAATGTCTATTTAGGTTTTGCAGATTTTTTAATTCTTTGTAGTTGTTTTTTTCTTGCTATTGGGTTGTATGAGTTCCTTATATATTTTATAATTATAAATGTATAAGCAACTAACATAAGAGCACTTAAACATATGAAGCAAATATTAACAGATCTAAAGGGAGAAATAGACAGCAATACAATAATATTAGAGGACTTTAGTGTCCCACTTTCAGCAATGGATATATCATTCAGAGAGAAAATAAACAAAGAAAAAGTGTATTTTAATAATACTGTAGACCAAATGGTTTTAAGAGACATATACAGAATATTCTGTTCAATAGGAGTATAATATACATTTTTCTTAAGCTCACATGAACATCTTCCAGGATAAATCATATGTCAGCCCACAAAGTGAATCATAATAAATTTAAGAAAATTCATAGTATATCAAGTATCCTTTTCCAATCATAAGCACGAAACTGTTGAACAACTTATGGGTGGATAACATCAAGAGAAATAAAAAAAAAATTGAAACAAATGAAAATGGAAACAAGATGCCAAAACTTATGGGATGCATCAAAAACAATGTTAAGAATGAAGTTAGCAATAAAAGCATATATCAAGAAAACAGAAAGATCTCAAACAACCTAGCATTGCTCTCAAGAAATTAGAAAAGAAGAACAAACTAAGCCCCATAAGCAGAAGGAAAGAGTAATAAAAATCAGGAGAGAGACAAACGAAGTAGAGACTGGAAAAACAATCAATGAAACTAAGATAAACAAAATTGACAAACTGTTAGCTAGACTAAGGAAAAAAAAAAGAGAAAATACTCAAATAAACATCATCAGAAGTGAACGGAAACATTACAACTGATACCACAGAAGTACAAAGAATCATAAGTGATTACTGTGAACAATTACATGCATGCATCCCCTTGTACTCTTTCCCCATCATAATGATGAACTGACAGTATTTCTTGTTAATGACTGTTTTTACTCCCCTCTTCTGCATACTCTGCATATTCCTTAGTCAGTCTCTTTAATGAAAAGTTGTATTGCTGACTTCACTTTGTCTCCTTTGTCTTCAAATCATATTACAGTCTCTTCATCAGTATTTAAAGAAGCTTAAATCTCTTTAATCAAAATTAACATTATACCTACCCCTCATCTATCACATACTCTTCTAGGCTATAAACATTTTTCTTCACCATATCTTCATAATTCAACACATCATTATTCCATTCAACTTACTATTGTCCCTACTTCTTCACACCGTTCTTTTGCTAAAGACATCTGTGACTTCTGTGTGACTAAGTACAAATTTATCTTCAGGATGTGTAATGGTCTTGTCTTCCAAACAATATTTGTGGTCTTTACTGCATCCCTTTACTGTGGGCTTCCTTTTTTGGGCTTCTATATGAACAAACATCCACCCTTTCTGTTTCATTTCCACCTCCTGGGATATTTATTCATAGTTTATTTTGTAGGTGGCTCCATATGACTCTTAAATGAGTCTTCTCTTTGCAAGCTACCTTCTTGTTTCATTAATGTAAGTACAATTTGAGCAATTGCTTAATCCTAAAGCTTAGGAGAGATCATTGATTTCAGAATATATGACTATCAACCTTTAAACTATCACCAACTCAATTATAATGGATTAACTTTTTAAATATCCTTTAGTGATTCACTATCCGTCAATCCATTTATAATTTACCATCTGACCTGGAGTGTACCTCCTTTGTATCTTGAAGCCATCTTCTGCTTTTTATCCTGTTAACACCTCATCTCTTCCTCTATCATATCTTAACTAGAGTGTATCTCTCTAGATTATATTTTGTGTAATCTATTCTATACCCACTGTCATCTTAAAGATAATAAAGCAAGCAGAATGTGTCACTTATATTTAAAAAAATGTTTTAGTGACTTTTCATTGTCCTTGCCAAACATCATCCTTGCAATCTGGTGCCTTTCTTCCTCAACTAGCTTCCCTTTTCACCTTTTTGTATGTTACTCAATTCACTTCATCAAAACAACCCCCCTTAGTTTTTAGAATGTGCTGAATTTTCTCTAAAACATGAGCCTTCACATGATTTCCATTGAAGGGAAATTTCTTTCATTCACCTTCTTATATTAAATTCACCAGGTTACTACTACTTACCCTTTTGATCTCAGGTTAACAATTAGTTCTCAGATTAAATTTTTCTTTTTCCATACCAGCTTAGCTCCTAAATACTGAATTTTTCCACTGGACAGTACAATCTACAAGGGCATAAACTGCATCTGTTTTCTTCCCTGACAAATTTGTAGCATCTACACAATTGTCTGGTAAAGAATGGACAGTGACAAATTAGATATTGAATATATCAGTATATCACAATCTCTTTCTTGGTTATATTGCAGAGACAGGGGATTGATTAATCCTGCACAAGAATAACTTGTACAAGTTAAATAGTCATCCTTTCTCAGGTTAAAAATCCAATTTAGCACTTTGCTAATTTAAAATAAGTAGTCTATGATGTTTCAAAGTTTTAGACTCTGATCACAAAGGGTAAAAAAAAATATTTAATAGATGTCAAGAAATGCATAAGACAAAATTGCATTTTATTGATTTTTAAATTCTTTCATTTTTATAATTTCATAAATACCATGAATATAACTGTTTCCCTACCATGTACATTTATGAAAGCAATCTGATTTACAGAAATAATGTTTCTTTAGAAATTTACGTCAACAGTCATGCTAATTAATCATTGACAGAATGAAATTAAGTCTCACTAAATAGAAAGGATCATCCACTGAAACGTTCAATTAGAAAGTGAGTAGTACATAATTTATCAGTAAACTAGTCATTTTTCTTGCTCCTTTAAAAGTTGAATATTATCCTGTAAAGTGAATATGGCGAATAAATTTTATTAATTAACACAGATAATTTAGAGTAACTTATATGTTGAATAATAAATACTGGTAATTAATAACATTAGTTATTATAATTTAGTGACATATTTTATAAATTTCAGACAAAACAATGTCTTTCAGTATTCCCAATAAGAGGAATCCAGTATTTCCTCAACATTGGCATCTAGAAGAGCCATAAAATGAGGCAATTTCCATAAATGAATTCTCTGAGGAATTTATTTTACTTTTTTAATTTTTTTTCAACGTTTATTTATTTTTGGGACAGAGAGAGACAGAGCATGAACGGGGGAGGGGCAGAGAGAGAGGGAGACACAGAATGGGAAACAGGCTCCAGGCTCTGAGCCATCAGCCCAGAGCCGGACGCGGGGCTCGAACTCACGGACCGCGAGATCGTGACCTGGCTGAAGTCGGACGCTTAACCGACTGCGCCACCCAGGCGCCCCGACAGAAAAGTCTTTAAAGTGGGGCATTTCTTCCTACAGATCTTTGAGTAAAACACACATCCAACAGAATAGTTATAACTAACTCAAACTGAGAACACCATGGAACAGGGAAATAATATTTAAATGTTTATGGGGAGGCAGGAAGGGATGAAGTGTACCAGCATGTGTGGCATTAAGACAAAGTTAAAAAGGCTATATATTTCTAGGCTGACAGAAATTCTCCCACCTCACTGAGGATGTGTGAAATTAAAATAATTTTTACTAAAAAGAAAAATATTTCCTAAATCTTCTTTAACTTCTTTAAGTTTCAGCTTCTCATTTGGTAAAATAAGGCTAAGAATTCTCCTGCGCATTTAAGTAATATATTTCTATCAACGTGTTCCAACCAAAGACCACTAGGAACATGCCTGTGGGTGAACAAGTGGGTTTATTACCAATTGCAGAGAGGCAGAACACACACTATAAGGAATGGTAGGAGGTCTCATAAAGAAAGCATTAGAAAGAACCTGTAATTGGATTTGGACTTTTATTGGGTAATTTGGAAAGAGGGTATGGAAATGACGGGGGTCCACTTTGGATTGGGTGCTATTAGGATGCATCAACATTTCTATGTTTGAACATCTCATTAAATTTATCTACAGGAAGGGCATGTTAGAGCAAACATAACATTGTATTTGTTAAAGAAAAAGCAGTCATTCATAATTGCTGAGAAACGGGATGTTTTCACTTTCATTGGTTGTACAATATCGTTTTTTCTCACTTTATGATAACCTCTGTGATTTTATTGATGTTGGTGCCTACAATATCATATATGTCCAACAAGAGAACAATGTGGCCTAGTTATGAGTATCAGACCATCATCTAACAACACTAAAGCCTAGCTGTTATTGTCAGATCACTTTCTGAATGTAACAGGCTGCATTTTCCTTTCTCACAAGAAAGAAAGAAAGAAAGAAAGAAAGAAAGAAAGAAAGAAAGAAAGAAAGAAAGAAGAGAGATAGAGGAAGGAAGGAACGAAGGAAGGAAGGAAGGAAGGAAGGAAAGAAGGAAGGGAGGGAGGGAAGGAGGAAGGAAAGAAAATAATGAAGAAACACTTGATAGAGGAAAATTCAGGATGTCCAACATACCATGCAGAAGTTCTAAAAAGAGAAATAAAAAAAATGGACAGGAAGGTATTATCAAATTAATACTTAAGACAGTATTCCTCAACTTTAAGCATAACATTATTTAATATAACACCAAGTACAAAGAAAAGTTTATAAAAGCTTCTAGAGAGAAAGCAAAAACATAAAATAAATGATCCTCTACAATGGGACAAGATTCATATTGCCATGATAGTGCTCAGGAAGAGTGCCAGACTCTAGCTCGATGGATCAATGTATGAACATTCTGAGGAAAAGCAGCTTTTTATCTTGCATTCTAGAGGCTGCCAAACTTTAATCATTCAGTGACTCAGTAGATTTACCTCCACTAAACTATTTCTGAGGCAGTTACTTGAAAATAACTCCAATAAGATGAGAATGAAACAAGGAAAATGGAGACTTGAGATAAGTGAAATGGTGCAATAAGCCATGAGCACAGTGAAAGAACCTGCAGGCTGAGCTGTGAAGCAGGCCAAAGAAAGAAACACTGTCTACAATGGCAGAAAACCAGCGGGCTCAAAGAAGCATGTCTTAAGGCGGTACTCTCAAACTTTAATGTACAAAGGAATTATCCAGACATTTTAGACTGTCAGTTTCAATTAGGTAGGTCTGCAGTAGGACCCAAGAGTCTGCATTTCCTGCAGCAGTCAGTTGATGCTGATGCCATTTGCTCCATAGTCCTTGCTATGAGTGGCCAGCTGTGCCCCTGAGCAGTACATTCAGTCATTTAACATACAAATTTGTGGTTCATACCACTAAAACTTGTCACATGTTTCTCTTCATTGTCCTTAAAACTAAATCTTTATTCCTTTCTATGGTTCTAAACTTTCTTTATAAAAATAATTTTATCAGCTTACATTTCCAACTTCAACTCATATCACACTAAGCATCATTGATTATGCTCCAATCATACTGGCACAGTTTCATGGATGTTCTAACTTTAGAATGTTTACTTTTGCTGTTGCCTCTGCCCACATTTTCCTTTCCTAGCTGCTTGTAACACTTGGAGAAAATGTATATATCACTTCTTCAAAAAACGTTAGTTTTTTTTCAGTTTATTTGTTTGTTTGTTTGTTTGTTTTTACTTTTAAGCAATCTCTACACCCACCTGGGGGCTTGAATTCACAACCCCAAGATCAAGAGTCACATGCTCTTCCAACTGAGCCAGCCAGGCCCTCTTCTAAAAACGGTTTTAAATCGCAAACCCGTTTTTCTCTATTATAGCACATTGTTCATTTTTACCATTGTACTTAATATAGTAATTATGCTAAGCATTTTTATTTTCTCCCTCCTTTATATCATATGAATACGATGATGATTAGTTCTCTCTATTATTTACAGTTATCCACAGTCCCTCCCAAATACTTGATACTCTTTAGACACTTAATACTTGGGGAAAGATTATATGATTAGCACCATGCTGAGAAATAATATGAAAGTTATTGAAGTTATGAGAGAGAGACTTAACGTGGAATGGGCATGATGTAATAATGTGCAGGAGTCCCTCCCTCATCTATGTTTTTTCTTTCCAGTTATAGTTACTCATAGTCAACCACCATCTGAAAATATTAAATGGAAAATTCAACAAATAAGCAATTAATAAATTTTAAGTTGTATGGCCTTCTTTAAAAAATTTTTTAATATTTATTTATTTATGAGAGAGAGAGTGAGAGAGAGAGAGAAACAGAATGTGAGCGGGGGAGGGCAGAGAGAGAGGGAGACACAGAATCTGAAGCAGGCTCCAGGCTCTGTTGTCTCTCTGTCAGCACAGAGCCTGATGCGGGGGTTTGAGCTTACAAGCTGCAAGATCATGACCTGAGCCGAAGTCAGACGCTCAACTGATTGAGCCACCCAGGCGACCCAGCTGCACACCTTTCTAAGTAGTGTGATGAAACCTTGCACTGCCCAGTGAATCATTTCTTGTCCAGTGTATCCACACTGTGTACACTTCTTAATTGTTAGTCACATACCAGATATTTATGTATAGGAAAAAGTTAGGGTTTCTAATGTTAGGTGCTAGCCTTGGTTTCAGGCATCTGTTGGGGGCCTTGGAACATATCCCCCAGGGAAAAATGGGGACCTATGTAAAGTGGAAAAGTAATGACTTTAATATATCATCATCTCAGTTGTCTTTTCAACTACTTTCAGATATTACATTGCTTACTCCCATAGTTTTAGGAATTATTATTTAGAATTTTGTATCCCCAACTTATCTTTTATTTTGCTCTTTTAAGATCGAAACACTGAGTACTCAAAGCAACTATAACTATGATTCAGTTGCCTGAACAAGCTCCTGTAAGAGAATCTCCATTGGTTAGAAGGGTCCTCAGTGTAGAGCATTGTTCATTTTCTATTCAACCAAAGGGTGGAACAGACAGGAATATGAGTAAAACAAATACATTTTGTTTTTATTTGTATTTATAGTACCTTTATGGAATATGAATCTAATCTGTAAGGGTAAATTATCAAGGACCCATAAAAAATGTTGATAACAGGTAACACTATAATAGTATACCCATTCAGAGTGTCAATAGCATAAAATACCATCAAATACAAAATGTATTTTTTAATCACAAACACCGAATATATAGCAATGATATTACTGTATTAGAGAAATATTTTAAAGGAAATTATATATATGTATATAATTGTATACATATTAAAGGGATATAAGCATGACTGTTTTGAATGTGTCTAGATACTAGCATTTAATAGAAATATTGAAATATTTGCACACATTATGAATTAAACTAAAATTTCATTTGTGGTCCTGTAATGTCTTTCCAAAGATTTTTTTTTTCTCCAGTGTTTGCTCAGTGAGCTGGAAATTTCCTAAATTGTCCTAGAGATTCTTATTCCAGCCTTGAGATCATTGACTTTCCAAAGCTATTGGTGTGAATATTCAAAGAAATTGCCTGTGCATTAAGTTTAAATTAGCTGTCATTATTATTCACAAAATAATGAGACTGCAAGCAAATCATGTCATTAGGAACAGCTTTCACATCAGTATCATATTTTCTCCTCTGTTTACTGCTAAATGTGCAATTTACCTAAAGAGGGAGTGTAAGTGAACAATGAGACAAGAATTAAGTGAACATTTGTGATGTGAATTCTATGACCCAGGAAAGCTAAAATGAGAAATTAAAAATATATATTATGGAATGCCTGGGTAGCTCATTTAGTAGAGCATGTGACTCTTGATCTCAGAGTCATGAGTTCAAGCCCCACATTGGGTGTAGAGCTTATTTTAAAAAATAAATTAAACAATAACAACTATATATATAATGAAAGTACTGTATGTAAAATAGAAATAAATATAAAATGTCAAATATGCAGACATTTGCCCACAGGGAGAGATAAACAGCAAGTGAAGTGTCATCATTTTCAGTGAGGTGTCAATATTGAATCATAACCCAAATATTTATTGAAGAGTAACAAATAAGCTATTTTCAAGTAGAACTCAAGGAATTTATATTAAAATGTATAATATTGAAATAATTTCTTTACCTAGTTTCTTGCCCATTCTTTTAATTCTGTGATGAATGTTTCATAGTATCTTGAGTTTTTACTCATTGCTAGCCATGTTTCTGAATCTCAAGTATGTATGTCTGCAGATGTTAATTTACTATTCTTTAATTATGTCTTTACATTTAACACTCCTATCAAATATTGAAAAAGGCATAAAACTTAAAATTAGAGACATTTAGCTTTGAATCATAGCTACAGCATGTAAAAGCTATATGAATTCAGACAAGTTAATTAATCACTCTGTGTTTCAGAAATTTTTATTTAAAATGACATAGAGCATTAAATGAGGTAAGGGGAAATATATATTAATGACCTTAGGTGTACCTGACACAAAATAAGTACTAATTATAAATTATTTTACTTTCCACCTTCTTCTCTTGAATTTCAAACAACATCATGGCACTCTTTTCTTTGCCATCAACTATTTATATATTTCAAACTGGCTTGATCGTAAAATAAAACATGTTTGTTCTTTAAAAAATTTTTTTTTACTTTGTTTTTATTCTCCTCATCTTTGGTTCAGTTTTCATGCCTCTGGTCTTTTTTTTTTTCTTTACCCTTATACCAATATAATAGTTGAACTATCAGAAAGGAGGATATCTAGGTAAATATTTTGGGAAAGTTAAATCAATAGGAGTTATCAAGATACAGGCAGGGTTGAAAATGTTAAATCAGTAAGGAAACAATCACTACCATTGTTGTAGGGACAGTGCACAGAAGGAGGTTCCTACTTACCTCCTTTACTGATCTTTATCAGTTGTTTCTTGGACAACAGAAGACTCTTAACCCCAAAGAAGACAGCCCATTGACTGGCAAGAAGCCAGGACATTAATTTTCTCTGTGTTTTGTGTCATGAGACAAATACAGTTAGTTGCTTCAATAGCAGAATATTAGAAAGAACTATTGTTCTGCTAAAGATCTGACAGTACCCCATGTTCATGTTTTATCTGACTACTGTCAGCATAATTTTACTTCTTTATAGTCCATGAAATTTTATGAAATGGATTTTTATTATGTTAAAGTAGTCATGTTTCTGTTGATTGTGATAACTTCCTCCGAGACAGACTTACCCTAGTTAAAAAATTTTGTTCAAAAGGCAATATAGTAGAACTTATAATTTATACTTTATCACATATTTATGTATCTCTTAGGTGAGTGCCTCATACATCTCTCATCCAGCTGTGTCTCACCCAGCAGGATGGAATAGAACTCAGGTCAAAACAGAGTTGAACCCAATGAGAACTTTAATATGAGAGTTTCTGATTATTGCACTTTTTTTTTTACCATGCACTATTAGATTTCATATAATAAATATTCAACATGATAGAAATCTATAAACTGCATGCTGTCTAAAGGTGAGAACATTTGTAATTCATAAAAAAATATACTGATCCTTTGATCTTTTCACTCTTTCTTTCATAATTTTTTTCCTAAATGACAATGTGGTAAGAGTGATTACTCTAACTGCACTATGCCCACTTTCAGTGTTTCACTAATTAATAATATGTTGACAAAATAGATCCATACAGACACTATAATTAGTGACATTTTGATATGAGTGCCTAATCCATATGTTGTATTAGATATATGTATTAATGTGATATTTGTTAATGTACTTCAAAATAAAAAAATCCATGAGTATTACATATATTAAATTATTAAATAAAATATTACAATGTGGACCTTACAAAAGATGAAAATTATTTATCGCAGACATACATGTAGTATGTTAATAAGTTTTATTTCAGGAATCATATATATTATATGTATATTTAATTTTAACATAAAAATGATAAACTTGTTAATTTTACTCTTGTACTTTTAACAAATGGTGGAGTGATTTTTATTATATTGAAGGAAATAATAATGAAAACCTACTATAATTAAAATGTGATAGAAAATTTATTACATCTCCAAGATGACTATGATTCTAAATTTAATTTTTAAACTTGTCTAAAAAATTAATGAAGAAGATATTGTCAATTATGATGTAATAATGTCATAGAAAAGACAGAATTTAAAAAGGAATTTAAATAGTCTATCTACAGGTTAATAGATCCAGATATCATGGAGATATATGTATTTTTAATTATGCTTGTATTTGGATCCCATATACCAGAATTAAAGGTTATTTAGATTACTGTACCAAGTCTTAGGGAAGGCAACAAACCCAGTTTGTTTCTCTAGGGTTGTTTGGGACTGAGTTGTGCTCAAGGTTTAACAGGATTTTAACACTTCCTTGCTGTACCAGTCTACTTACTTACCTGGGTTTCAAGCTGTGCACATTCACAACCTGGAAGTCTTTGTGTTGTTTGCAGTTCATCAGTGTTTGTACAAAGATGTTTAAATATATTATTCAAAATTGCTTGTGTTGTCTATATCAGAGGGGTCAACACAAGTATCTAGCTCATCATTCTACCGGAAATTCTTATTTTTCCCTGAACTAACTCTATTCAGGTTTTCATGACCACTGGTCAACCAAAACTAGTTTAGATGATTTGGCAATGGCTTTCATATTGACATATCTATGGTCAATTCTCACTTCTCATTTTTTTGAACTCGCATTGGCATTTGAAACAGCTAATTTATCTCTTTTCCTTGAAATAATTTGACCAATTTTCTCCAAGGAAATCCCACTCTCCCATTTCCCTCCTGCCTCACTGGAAGCTCCTTATCAGCCTGTATGCTAGCTCCCTCCATATCATTTCTAATCTTTACGTGCTATTATGCCTAAATATTAGTCCTGTGAAATTGTTGTCCCTTATTTATATATCCTCTTCTTTTGTTTATTTCTTTGAGTCCAGAGCCTGATATTAATCAAACCTATCTGGGTCTGACTTCTATTTGGCATCTCCACATAAGTGATCAATTGGTATCTCAAACTTAACATGTCAGAAACATTTGGAACTCAACAAATGGTAACTGTGTCCCTCAAGTTGCTCATACTGAAATCTTGACTCTCCACATCTCACATTCAATTCATTAACAAATCTTTTGTTTTCATTCAAAATATATAACCAATGTCTGACCATTTCTCACCACCTCCACAGCCACCACTTTCATCCAAGCCACCAGATGCTCTCCTGGACCACATACATTACCTCCTCTCCTGCTGCCCATTCTGTGTATAGTCAATTCTGTGCAGGTCTCCTCATTACCCTTTGGAAGAGTCTATATTACTCCTCTGTTCCAAACTCCCCAATGTTTTCACATATCTATAGGATATTTCACCCCTATTCACTCTCTAAAGTTATATCCCTCTTTGCCTCCCTGGCTTAATCTACTCTGACTACACTGTGTTTCTCAATGTAACAAGTAATGCTCACACCCCAGGGATATAGCCCTTGCCATTCTCTGTACCTACACTCCTTTCATAAGATGTCCTTCTCCTCTTTAAGGTTTTTATAGAAAAATCACATTTTCACACTCTGGTAAACATATATAAAATAAAATCCCACTGCTCAGGCACTCAGTAATCCTTCTTCACTACTTCATTTTTTTCTCTTGTATTGTATTCCTTATATGACATTTACATGTTTTAATTATTATGTGATTAATATTCTGACTTCCTCAGCTAGCATGAAAGTGTCATGATTAGAGTTTTTTTTTTCTGTTTAGTTCATTCCTGTGTCTGTTTTATAGAAAAGTGACTAGCACCTAGTAAGTGCTAAATAAATATTTGTTGACAAAATTAATTAGGTAAAATTCTCACAGGAATGCTTGATGCCAGAAAACATATTGACTATTAAAGAGAAAATAGTATCTTCCAAAAGATAATTAGATAGTAAGAGTTTTAATTGATTAAAGAAAAAAAATAACAGAAGGACAAAAACCAGTATATGGCTAAATGAAAGTATTAATACCATTTTTTAAGCACATGTAGGACAGGTACAAGATCAAAGAAAAGAATAATGCTGGAAATTTGTTAATCTTGAATTATAGCTATCAATCTTCCCACACTATCAATCATGCTTTGTTATAACAGGTTCATAGTGGTTAAAGGAAAAATTATCTTAATAAGTTATTGGAAGAACTTACAATCCAATACCAATTACATTTCATTTCTCAGGGTGAATGAAAAATATTGCTGCCATTACATAATACTTGAGACCAAATAAATTCAAAAATTAAATTTAACATTCAAATTCTGATTCAGTAGGACAATTTTCATAACAGTTAAAGTGGTGAGTGACTATTCATGCATTAATCTGCTGAGCATTTTTTTGATTATTCAGAGCATATCTATGTACTGCCTTCTGAATTAAAATAAATAAATAAATAGGAAAACAGGCCCTTCATATCTTTGTACTTACTTTGCATTTAAAATATATAACTTGACAAATGTCCCAGATTCTTTCAATTTAGTCATGCTTCCAAAATGCTGATAGATCATAGACATTAACCCTATATTATTTTTCATTTGTAACACTATTCAACCTATCACCAATTTACCACCTTTCTGTTTCTTCCAAATACCTGTCAAAATACTTGCCCTCTGAACAAATTTTGGAAACCTTACCAAAGCTATGGGTAATAATATCCAGTAATTGGTTATAATTTAGCACATTTCCCCATGTCTTACTTCTCAAAGACCAAGCACATAATGTTTTATTAGTTAGAATGGGAGAGAGAGAGAAAAATGTCATTTCTTATTTCCACCCAATAAGTCAAGTGATAAGTTTGATTTTCCATATGTGTTTGTTTAAATAAATTGCTCATTCTTATTTCTCCCATTTCTTTACTATATCCATTGTTCTCCAACTTCTTGTGATTTTAGTTGGTCATTTTTTAAAGCACATTTTCTTTTTCTTATAAATCTCTTTATATCATTTACATAAACCAAAGTAAATTTGAAATAAAAAAAAAGTCTTTACAAACATGTCACAGAGGATTTCTTATCATTGTGCAATTATTTTTAATATTTTGAGCTACAGAACCAAATACTAGTGCCATGAAAGCAGACACCATTTCAATTAAGGTGAGTCTCTTAGGACAGCAATTTATAATTCAAAGCTTAGATAATAATAGATAAGCTAATGTTATTTATTTCTAACTCTCCTTCCTTTTTGTTCCTTGGTTAAATCATTGAGGAATGCCTGGATACTCTCTATAATTTCAAAAATTTCAACTAATTTCCATAGGCAAAAATCTTACTCTTTACCAACAGTTTTAGAAAACCCCATCATTCTTGAATAAGACTTATGAGATCTTCATAATATAATTTTAAGTTTACATAGCTCTGTTATTTTCCTCAAAAGACTTCCTTCCTCCCAGCCTGCCTGCCTGCCTTCCTTCCTTCCTTCCTTCCTTCTTTCCTTCCTCCCTCCCTCCCTCCCTTCTTCCCTTCCTTCCTTTCTACCTCCCTCCCTTCTTTCCTTTCTTTCTTCCTTCCTGATATTATTGACTATTTTCCTTATGCTGTACTTTTCATCCCCATAAAATACGTATGTTGTAACTGAAAGTTTGTACCTATTAATCCCCCTCACCTATTCCTAAACTAATTTCTTTTTTTTTTTTTTTTTTTTTTTTACGTAATTGCTCACCCAAAATGGGTCTCACATCTCCGAGATAAAGAGTCTCATGCTCCACCAACTGTGCCAGCCAGGTGCCCCCACCACCACCCCAGGCCAATTTCTAATGAAATATATTTCTGTGTGTTTCCAGTGTTTAATCTCGCAGTCTGAAATATTCAAAGATTTGTAAATCTTTTTGAGTAGGAGGGTTCATTTTCCTCTGTATTGAAAAATATGTTTCATATATTGGTTATATTTTTACTATATTTTGCCAAACAGCTATTTGACTATTGTATCAGATACATTCCACTAATATATTTAAAACACTCAAATGTTTTCTCATTGGTTTTGGTATAAAATTCAAGTTTCCCGTACAGAAGATCTATGATCTAAACACACATCTCTTACTCTTCTACACCCTCACTGTGCAAAACTGAAGGACCCACATTTTCCCAAATGTAGGAAACAGTTTCAGGTAACCTTCACTTATGTTTTTCTTCTGTGCTTAGTGTACCTCATCAGCAGGCATAATCCTCTTTACCCTACAACCCTGCCCGTATCTGTCATCATATTTGTATCTAAGACTTTTGTATCTGGCATGTATTTGGCAACTACAAACTATTTTCTAGGAAAAAAAAAGAATTTATTAATAAGAAGAAAAATGGCAGGAGAGCAAACCATTTGCTTGTAGGTAAAAATAATTATTTTGGTTTCCTGAAACCCTCTTTAGAATTAGGTTAGACAGTAGATTGTTTTGTTTTGTTTTGTTTTGTCTTGTTTTGTTTTTGACGTTAAACACATTAAGAAGGTTTGCCATATGTATTTAAGAAATAGCTAATTAGTACATATCATTCCATGTGATTTTATGAGCATTTTAAAATTTAATCTCTGGGACACCTTGGTGGCTCAGTTGCTTGAGCGGCCTACTCTTGATTTCAACTCAGGGCCTGATTGCATGGTTGGTGAGTTTAAACCCCATGTCAGGCTTTGCGCCGACACCACAGAGCCTGCTTGATCCTCTCTCTACCTTTCTCTGTGCCCCTCCCCTGCTAGTGCTCTCTTTCTCTTCTAAAAATGAATAAGTAAACTGAAAAAAAAATAAAATAAAAACTAAAACTTAACCTTCATAGAATTATTTCCTGTTACTTTAATACTCATTTTATTTTTTTTTTCTCAACCTTTTTTTTTTTTTTTTTTTTTTTTATTTTTGGGACAGAGAGAGACAGAGCATGAACGGGGGAGGGGCAGAGAGAGAGGGAGACACAGAATTGGAAACAGGCTCCAGGCTCTGAGCCATCAGCCCAGAGCCTGACGCGGGGCTCGAACTCACGGACCGCAAGATCGTGACCTGGCTGAAGTCGGACGCCCAACCGACTGCGCCACCCAGGCGCCCCTTAATACTCATTTTATAGATGATGAAACTGAGGCTAAAAAGATTTAAGTAACTTGTTCAGTGTCATACAGGTAAGTAACATGGCAACATTTGAACAAACTTTTGACTTCAAACCTGATAATCTAATGGAATATTTGATGGTGCCCATTAGGGCCCCTCCCCCCCACCCCCCAAAAAAGTTTTAGGACCAGAAATAGATTCCAACAGAGAGCTAGCTAAGTCTTTGAGATTTTAATTAATTCATAGCAAATTATTTTTTAGAATAGATTTTAGTTAACCTCAGGCAGACACTGATAAAAATACTTAGGTAAAATTGTTTGTTATGATCATGTTTTATTTGCTCTAGTTTACAAAAAAAATGAATATTTTAAGGAAGAGATTCTATCTAAACTCTTTAGATAACCCTAAGCATTAACTCTTGTGCACTTGAGTACAGTATATTCTAGCTGGATTTATATTATAGTTTAAAGCTATTCAAGTTAAATATATCCATTTTGACCTCTATTTAAGCCTCTTTTGAAACCAACATTTTATTGGTTTTAACTATATTGATTTTTCAATTGAAGATAACATTCCATTCACATGAAAGTTCATTTGTTACAGCTTTCCATTTATAAGCCCCTGTGTCTTGATTTAATGTTATTTTCTTGCAGAAACTAAAGTTTGTAGGTCAATCTTGAAGAATGAGTATAACCACAAATATAGCAGATGCCTCATGAAATTATCTTCTTTGCTTCTCTGTGACCTCTGTCAAGGAAATAACACTCAAATCTGCGTCAGCATGAACAGCTGTGGATGCCGCTGTTAGATAGCTGTGACCTATCCTCCCAAGGGTAGTGCCCAACCGGGAGGGAATGGTGATTTTCGCAGAGTCAATGTTATTAACGCCAACATAAATCAGAAAATACTGCTTCAAATCTAAAAATTAGATGCCACAGTTCATAAAAAGAAACAAACTTCCTTTATAATAAATCAAACCAAGTTCCATGTAGACATTTATGAAAATAATAACAATTGTATAAATATTTTTCTATCCCTCAAAACTTCATCTAAAATAAATGTGTAAATGGACATAGAAGTTGCACATGTCTCTTTCAGAGAAATACATTAGAAATCATACTCTTCAGTTGAAAGAGCTTTTAAGTAGAACTGTACAGTGTGGCGATGGTAGGAGGAAACATTGCAGCTATTTTTATGCAGTTTAACTGCTATCTGCTTCTTATCATGCTAGACCAGTTCATAAGTAGTGAAGAAAATGCAAAATGAGGGATTTGATTCACATGGCCAAATGTATTCACTAAAATATAATTTTCCATGTTATAATTTAACCATGTGATCAATTACCCATTCTATTTATAAACCCATATTTATGTGTGCATATATAATTTATATATAATGTAATATAATATATTCTATATATGATAATATATACCATATAAACACATATAAATAAAACACCTGCACACATTTACGTTCATATCATACATACACTGAACGTACTTTGGTTTTTTAAGATTCTCTTATTACTTCTGAATAGCTTTAAGCTGGTACTACATGATATCTATAGTAAAATGCAGCCTGAGGAAGCTCTTAATAAAAAGAAAATGGCTGGATATGTTTAATTAGCATATTTGTGTTTCTGTTAAAGCATGTTTAACTCTATAGTTTTTCATGAGCTTAAGAAAGTAAATCAAAATAACCAAATATTTTTGCATGTAGAAATGTGTGAAAGAAACCTTTTGGCTGCTAGATAGGACACAGGTATCCAAGTTTTGACCACAACGTTTGAATTAGTGATACCAGAAAACTTCAGTCTTAAACTATCCCCAAGTTCTCATCTGGGATTTTTTTTTATGTTTATTTATTTTGAGAGAGAGAGAGAGAGACAGAGACAGAGACAGAGACAGAGACAGAGGTGAGTGGGAGAGGGGCAAAGAGAGAGAGGGAGACGCAGAATCCAAAGCAGGCTCCAGGCTCTAAGCTGTCAGAACAGAGCCTGCTGCAGGGCTCGAACTCACAGACAGCAAGATCATGACCTAAACTGAAGTCAGATGCTTAACTGAATGAGCCACCCAGGCGCCCCTCATCTGGGATTTTGTTCCCCAGATGTAGTTCTGAAACCAGGAAACCAGAAGGGTCCTTGAAAAAGAACAAACCAAGCCTCCACTCTCATGATTATTAAAACCTAGTGAGTGGCAGCTCACACCGAACAGATAAATTTATTTGTTATTTATTGTTATTGTTACTTATTGCAAAGAGTAACATAGGTAAAAAAATCAGTTAAGAAAAGGATAGTGAGAGAAAACTGATATTTTAGATGGAGTGGATAGGGAATTTTTCTTAATAAGGAGACAAATAAAATAAAATAAAATAAAATAAAATAAAATAAAATAAAATAAAAGTCGCCCCGGGTGGCTCAGTTGGTTAAGCGTCAGACTTCAGCTCAGGTCATGATCTCAAGGCTGGTGGGTTCAAGCCCGGAGTTGGGCTATGCGCTGATAACTCAGAGCCTGGAGCCTGCTTCAGATTCTGTGTCTCCCTCTCTCTCTCTGCCCCTCCCCTGCTCACACTCTCTCTCCTTAAAAATAAATAAACATTAAAAACAAAAATAGGGAGACCAAAAAAGCAGGATCTAGAATTATTGGTGTTTTGGAAGACAAGGTCTAGGAAAGGAGAAGCAAAGGCCTCAAACGTGTTTGCTCTGCGTGTTTGAGGAAAAGCAAAGAGGCCAATGTAGCTGCTTTGGAATGAGCAAAGGTTAGAGCAGGAAATGGGGGAGGAGGGAGCAGCTGAGGGACCTGGTGTTCTTTTCAGTCCATTTTAAGGAACTTGCCTTTTGTTCCAGGTGATATGAGAAAGCATTGGGGGGACTGGGCAAAGGGGTGACATGGAATTATTAGGTTTTGTAAGAATCACTTCTACTACTCTGGGTAAAATAAATGAAGGGTGGGGAAAAGTAGCATTAGAGAGACAAGCTTGTAGGCTCCTGCAGTTAGCCAGGTGAAGAGGATGGTTGAGTAGTAGAGGTAGTGGTGGTGGGGAGATACCAGACTCAGATATATTTTGAAGGTAGAGCTGACACAAATTGTTACACTGGACTTGAGCTGGGAAAGAACAAGACCTTAACAATATCTGTTTTCACCATACCCCATTTATCCCCAGTACCTCTTTTTCACTCAAATGTTTACCACCTGAAATCTGATTCATTTCAAGCAAAAGTATATTAGAAAAGAATCATGCTAAATAAGTACAAATAGAAAATAAAATAAAAACATGATCAGTATTCTTGTTTTTCCACAAGTAACTCAGGAAGCCAATATAATCTTTTTGCTAGATACGTATTTATGAATGCCGAGAAGGCCACCATTTGTCTTTGGCATTACTCTATCTTTCTTTTCAAGCATCATTACCTTTGCATTTTTCCCTTTCCTAGAAGAATGGAACCCTTCTTTTTCTGTACCTGGCTACCCACAGTCTCCTCATAGAGGCCATTCTGTTTAATCCCCTCTATTGGTCTAGATAAACACACAATCCACACGAGATTCGTAAGTCTTAGGTTGTCTTTTATCCATATTTTATAGATAAGAAAACGAAACAGGAGTGATTAAATCATTTGCTCAACTGCATAAACCTACTGACAATAGAGCAGGATTCACACCCTAGAAACCTGGTCCCAAAGTTTATTCTCTTAGACTCCAGATTGTGAAGCTTCACACATAATTCACTGCCCCCTCCTGGCTGGTAAAATTTGCTGCCTGTAAATTCCTTCAAGTCCTGTTTTTTTTTTTTTTTTTCTGGGAACACAAACCTGGTGAAGATTTTTATTTGGTAAATTACATGGAGCTAATCCATTCTCCAATTAAAAAGCAAATAAAAACAAAGGTGAAACAAAAGAAAAACCTGTGCAGCACCACTGTGCCTGTCAGTCCAATTGAAATGAATAAACTGTCAAGACACCAATCTACTTAACAATTCCACAGGTTACTGGATCACTTATTAATACTATTTTGCCTTATTTACAGACTCATTTATTATATTTTTATTTCACATTCTAAATTCAAAAGCCTCATGGAGTTTCTTAGACTTGCTTATGCTTTTGTTTGGGTAAGTCTACCAAACAAAAAAAAAAAAACAAAAACACATTGAAATCAATGCTTTTCTGTTGTTACTTAAAAAGTCTAGGTTTCCTCATCATTTTTATCCTCCGTGTCCATTTACATACTAGATTAAATGGACAGAAATTACAAGATATTGTTCTTCAAAACCTAGAAGTTATTATTCTATGTATTTGTTTACATTCAGTGTCACTTTTGAGAATTCATATGTCAGCTGCTGTCCTGTACATTTGTATGGAAAGTATTTTACTTAAGATTTTCTGATTATTCATTTCCTTTTCTTTAATTCCAGTTTATTCATCACAAGTGTAATTTTTTAAATCTAGCTTGCCTTGTACTTCACAAAAATTTTAAATCTGAAGTCTCACATTTTCCCTAATTTTATTAAATCCTGATGTTGTAACTTTAAATACTTTCCCAAATTATCTTCCTCTCCTAAGACTCTTCTGTTGTTTCTTCCTCTACCTTTCACATTCTGGAAGATGTATATGAATATATATATATATATATATATATATTCTTACATGCTGTCTCTTTGTGTCTAACTTGTTCCTAACCTTCAAGCTGCTAATTAAGTTCTTTATTTCATTTTGCATTTTTCATACCCAGCATTTCAACGTGATTCTTCCTTATGACTCCTTATTCCTGCTTTTTATTTTCAATCTCTGCTCATATCTCTTTGAGAGTATATAATCCCTTTATTATACATTTTTATTTGGTTTGGTTCATTAATACCAGTTAAGGTGCCATAGATTATTTCATTTTTAATATTTCATATATCAGTTAAATTTTTCAGGTATTGTTTTCTTTGTGAGTTCTTGTTCCCTGGTATATAACTACTTTCCTAGTAATGTGAAAGGAGAGGATCAAGCAGAATTTCAGTCTTATGTAGGAACTAATGACTTTCGTGTGGAAGAGAACCACTGATTAAAAATATAGGCTGACCGGTCTCTGAATACAACAATTCTGACCCACAGATAACCTCCTCTAACTCTCTTTCAAAGATTGCTATTTTCTAAGGGCTATCTCCCCTGTTTGTAATCGCCACTTCTTCTGGGTATATACATATACCACATGGTAAGGGCCTGCCAGAGGCCCAACTGGCCTAGTTGTGTTCCCACCCAGTCACCCTCCAGCACAAACTCAAGTTACCTACTGTGTGCTCCATGCTAATGATGCATCTTGCTTTGATGATAGCATTGAAAAGAAACACCAAGAGCAGTATTGGGAACAGGGCACCACTAAAATATCTACTCTGTCCTATGTGTGGCAGTCATGCAAATTTTTTTCAATTTATTTATTTTTAAATTTTTTAATGTTTATTTGTTTTTGAGAGGAGAGAGACAGAGTGTAAGTCAGGGAGGGGCAGATAGAGAGGGAGACACAGAATCTGAAGTAGCCTCCAGCCTCTGAGCTGTCAGCACGGAGCCCGATGTGGGGCTTGAACTCGTGAACTGTGAGTTCATGACCTTAAAACCGAAGTCAGATGCTTAACCAACTGAGCCGCCCAGGCATGCCAGTCATGCTATTTTTAACCAAGAGATTACTAATTAATTGTCTGTTTTTAACCTTTGGTATCCCAGTGTTTCCTCACAGTTATTATGTTATAATCATTTCCAGCATTTAGTTATGGTGAGAGACTAAAATCTAAAATTAGAATACACACACACACACACACACGCACACGCCTTTACACTATAACAATAGGCATGAGTTATGATTTTCAAAAATGTTTCATATATTTCTTAAGATATTTAAATATTAACTATATGGAAATATAATGTGTTAGTAGGTTTAACATATTCTCATCTCAGATATCTCATATAGAGTCTTTTCATTACTAGTTTTGGAATTTGCTTTTTATACTTTCTCAGACATTGAATTTAAATTACAATCATAGATTAATATAGTTTAAAATCTGGTCCTAAGACTAAAAAATATGAGAGTGAAGTAGATCCATTATAAATGACTGTAAAATAGATGGCCTTGTTCTAATAACTGGCCCTGAGCTTTGCAGGTCAAGAAATTTGATATTGATGTACAGGGAATGTATTAGTCTCTCTTAACCACTATTTCTTCCATTGACCTTCAGGGCTCTCTTCAGAATCAGTATACCTCAACAATTAAATAACTATTCAGAATGTTGCTTCTTTAGCAGAGATTCCAGAAAGGAGATGGAGGTCTTCATAAGACATGTATCCCTGTTCCCCAAAAGAAAATATCCCCACTCGCCAAGTGAATCATTGGTTGCAAATCTGAGATTTTGTTTCTTTCTCGGACAAAGCTACATTCTGGACATTCACCCACAGCCAACTCTGTGAATGTGTTTCTTTTCTGTGCTTACTCTGCTGACCATGTATTCTTAGTCAACCTTACATATGCTTTCATGCAGGGAGACTTTCAGCCTCTTGATTTTATGTGCTGACTCGAGTTAGTTGATTTCAAAGGTCATGGGAGAATTACTATTTCCAGCACCAGTTGACAGTACTGGGAAGAGATTCTAGTGTTTTGGATTACATTCCACCCTATGAACTAAAGAAAAAGAACATTGCTCTTCTCAAGAAATCTTGAGTAGTTGGCTTCCACTATATACCTAGGTAAAATCCTTTGGCATCTCTACCTTCCAACTTCTTCTTTCTCAAATACATTAACATTTAATATAACTTTAACATCTACAACTTTGTTAAGCTTTGCTATATCAAAATATAATTTATTGGACAGCAAAACGTGTCTAGACTTTGTATACATATAATGAAGAGATGAAAATTTCTATTCTGCCGTTTATAAGGATCCTTTGTGATAAAAGTGTACAACAACACAGTAGTACATCATATATTAAAACAGCATATACCAAATTCAAATTATGGAAATGGTTAACAAATCATATATACAAACTGTATCATAATATAAACAGGAATATGTGTGCATATGTGTATTGCTCATAATACCCATGCCTCCTGTGCAGCATGTGGAGAGATTTTATTCAGAAGATCATAAGAAATAGTATTATCTTAGTAGACTTATAATTTTATTATATTAAATTTCAGACTAGTGAGATTTTCTGTGTTTAAGCTGCTGCACTATTTCAGAAGATCTTGATTTTTTCTGTTTTTTTTTTTTTTTTTGCTCTAGGGAAATGGTGATTGTACTTTAAAGATATCATCTTATTCTTATTAAATTAATACTTTGTGATTATTCACTAAAACGAAGAAGCTTGTTAACATCTATCACAGCAATCAGGTCACATGAAAGTAGTATACACAATCATGAGTGTTTGTTCTTTGATAATTTTCTCACTTTAAGCTCTTAGGGGATATTAGAATAGCCCTTTGAAAGAAAACCCATCAGCATTGTATATATACCACATATATATTTATTAATCTACAGAATTTTGTAATGATATTCTAAAAATTTTTCAAAACTTTCAGGTTTATATTTCCATGTTTATTCATATTGCAAACTCATCGTTAGTTACTTTTACTATAGTTTTGGACTTTTAAAATACATGGGTGAAATGCTTAGTTTCGCTGCACAAACTGTTAAGCAGAAACAGCAAGACACCTAAGAACATGTTAGAAATGCAGAATCTTGGGCCCCACCCCAGGTCTACAGAATCCTATTCTGCACTTTAACAAGATCTCTAGCTAATTCAGTACATTTAAATGTTATAGATACGCAGTTTTCATTTGTGAATCTTGTATAGCAGCTGTAAAATTACTATGTGAAAGCAATGAAAGATTAGTAAAGTCAGCCTGCATGTTACCTACTTCTTATATAATTAATATACACTTCCAACAGTGGTTATAGTTTTTAGGTGAATGGTGTTTACTTGTCAGCCATATTGATTTCTTCTTCATTCACATCTGTTTGATTTTTCTTAGATACGTGAATTCAGCAACCAAGTGTTGCATATGATTGTGCTTTAAAAATTCATTATGTTAATATATTTTTCAATCAGAAGCACTTAGCCAGTTTATATGATTCTTTTATTGTTCTTATATTCTTATATTGTTTTGTTTATTATGTATATTAAATTAACATAGTTTATATAAGGTCTTTTTTTACATGTATGAAAGAAGACTGAAAAATAAGAAGAGTGGAAATGGGATTCATTTGTTTTTCTTTTGGTTAACTAGACATGGCAGGAAATGAAATAAAACATACTTAAACTCATTTGTTCTCAGTACAATAACCTTATAATTTCAGAGACAGACTGTGGTCCACGAGTCACTCGTGTGGCTCATTTGAAATGTTTGAGTTCTATTTTCTTAATCCCAAATCACCATGGAGTCTACTTTTTTTTATTATTATTTCTGTAGCATGATTAACCCATTTTAATATTAAAAAGAGTATCAAGAATACAAGAAAAGACATTTAAAGAGAATGGATAGTCCACAGAGAAACATTTTAAGATGTAATGATTACATAATTTGCAAGATAATTGAACTCATTGACTCACACACTCATCTCTGAGTAGTGGTCCTTGCCTTATACTCAGAGCAGTCTAATGTCAACATCTTTATATGTTGTGTAAGTAAAGAAGAGAAGGAAAACTCAGACATTGTGCAGTATGGATAATTATATATATATTTTTAAAAAGGAATATACTTCATAATAATTGAGAGTTAAGTAAAATAATTTGACAAGTATATGTGTTTCAAATAGAATTTTATCCAAATAAATAAATCCATTGTCCCATTCATAGTTAAATGAGACATTAAACAGTGTAGGCAGAGCTTTTGCCTGATAAGGTACTTTTTGGGAACTTTTGGAAAGATTTGAGACAAACAGAAAGTTTGGCTAATTATTGCACAATCGTGTTTATAAAATGCAATGCTATGCAAACTATTTAACTGCATCACACTCATATATGTAGAGATGAAGTTTATTTGCCATGGATGGGTGAATATTTTTGATGTTATGTAAGGTAGGCTTTCAAAATAATTGTGCGATGATATCTTAAAATGTCTTAACATAGCTCTAGTTCCATTTTTAGTTACAAGAGCTGCCTGAGTAAAGTTCTGAGTTACCTCATCATTTTTCCTTCATAGTGGGTGAAATATCCATACTTTATATTTGGCATCCTTTTCCCCCAACATCTCAGGGCTCATCTGCCAGCCTGGTTCTGATCCACATATGAATTGACATAATACTTCTCTTGGGAGACAAATTATATGAGGAAATGCAAACAAGAAAACCTTTCCTAACTGTGTCACTCACGTCATTTGTGAGACCAATGAGAGAAGTTGGGTCCCACAATGAAGTCTAATCCTGAACGTTACCACCTACACTACTTAAGCGTTTGTAATAACTACACTCGATATATCATGTAACCTGGATACCTTATACTGTGCTCTTCTATGTAATTACTCTAGGCATACATTCTTGGTCTTATGATTAATCTTCACTGCCATCTATGGTCAATTGTTTGCTTTTTAGCTTTCATCCCGTTTCTCCTGAATAACTCAATAGTTCAGGGGCAAATGAACAGCCAAGGCTAGTAAAGGGCTACATGACAATTGTGTTTTGTGAGACAAGCCTTAGCAAAACTACTAAATGAAATCTTAGAATAAAAAGGTGTCTTCCCTCCAATTCTTCACTTTTCCCCTCTCCTCTCTCCTAGTGTCCTCTATCCCTTATGCCTAAAAAGGCAAGCAGGGAACTCGGGAATTCAATGTAATCCAAAGTTGCAAACAAATCACAGCTCCCTTCAAGTGTTTCACACTCCAGTATTAATTATCCATCTACCTGCAACCATAAAATCCCTAATTCCCCTGACATCATTAGAAAAACAATCTGATTAAACACTTAGAATCATGGATAGCGGTTCCATTAACAGTTTCCAAAGTGTGTGATTATTCATTGGATATCTTTCTATAATGTATAAATATTTGGGTAAATATTCTAGATTGATAAACGATTTCTTTCCTCATAGGAGGTATTCAATAATATTTGTGAAATTTTTGGTTAAGTCCATATTTGAAAGGAAACAAAACCTAACTGAATGACCTCTAAGAAATCTCAAGTTCTCTACAGAACGACTGAATTTCCTCTATAAAAATCAGATCTATGTTCAACATCCTTGAAGAATCAATAATCAAGAGAGAATTGATCAGAATTCTACAGGTTTTCTTTTGGTTAGAAGTCAGTAATTTAAACACCTGATGTGATATCAATAGCATGCCTAAGGAATGGATACCACTCCCATTTTTAGGCAAATTAGACACTTATGACTCTTCCCAATTCAGGGACCATAAGGGAAGCAGCTGGAAATGGCAAGAGCAGATGGGGGTAGGTACTGAATGCCAAGTGAATGTCTTTTCTTCATCAGGGAAAGGTTTAGTTTTGAAGCATGTGAATGTCAGCCAAGAGCTTTGTGTAAAACTTTGGCATAGAACAAATTAAGCAGAGCTTCAAAGAGTGATATGATCAATAATATATATATATATATATATATATATATATATTTCCAATTTCTATTTTAACTTTTTGACTGTTCAGGGTTGCTGAGATAATTGGTCATAAATATTATTTTTTCTTCCATTCTCTTTCCATTCCATTTCACTTACATCTTCACATTTGGAGAGAGAAGCCAGGAGAATAATGTCCTTTTCTTAATGTATCAGCTTACCCTACTGTCTTTGTATTATATAATATCAATGGATAAGTGAGAGACACTATGAGACGACGTTGCATGAACAAGAGGGAACATAATCTGAAGGTGGAAGAAAAAGACTCTTAGGGAAGTTGAGCTTGTTTTTGTGCCCTATGGTAATAGACTTCCATTCTCTTAGATTCCTGAAATTGGGGCATTTGGGTGGTTCAGTGGGTTGAGTGTCTGACTTTGGCTCTTGTCATGATCTCGTGGTTTGTGGGTTCAAGCCCTGTGTTGGTCTCTGTCCTGACACTCAGAGCCTGGAGCCTGCATCAGATTCTGTGTCTCCTTCTCTCTCTCTCTGTCCCTCTCCACTCGCTCTCTGTCTCTATCAAAAATAAACATTAAAACATTTATATAAAAAAAGGTCCCTGAAATAGACACCCAGGGTTCTTACAGTGGTAAATAAATAAATGAATAAGTAGATAAATATTAGTGCTACTTAGTGGAGTGGGGAATAGAAAGAGAAGAATTTATATTCTTGGAGAGAAAAAAGTTCTGTTTTAGATATTTAATTTGAGATATTTACTAAATCAGTTAGTAATATGAGATTAGAAACCAAGGGTGAGGCTCATACTGGAGTTATAAACTTTGGCCTAATCAGCATATTGATGGTGAGTAAAGTTATGGCATTAAAAAATCGTCTTAATAAATAACGTGTGTCGAGCTATCACCAGGTGTCAAGTACTATTCTAAATAATTTTATTAACTTCAAAAAGCAAGCCTAAAAAGTAGATATTGTTACTGTCTTCATTTTAGAGTGAAGAAAAATTAGATCTGGACAGATTAAATATTTTCTCAGGACCACTTGCTAGTAAGTGAACAAACCTAAATCCCAGTCAAGCAAGTTTGCCTCCAGATCACATGCACTGAGTCACGGTATCCCAATGTTCATGGGATAGAATTATAATAAATCATAAAAAAAGAAGTCCTAAGAATATAAAGTGAATAGCCAACAAAGCATACTTAGAATAAATGACAAATGAAAAAGCAATGAGTAAGGAAGATACGGTATATACTGAGTAGTGCATAACTTCTTTACTGGAAGCCAAGCAAAGGACCTGCTTTAAGAAGAATGAAGTCATCAGTTGTGCTAAATGCTGCATAGATATTGATTAGGATTATACCTAAGCAGAGATGTATAGATTTTATAAAAATAGGTTATTTGTATCAAGTATCTATTAGTTTAGATCTAAGTAGTATTAATTTGTATCAAGTATCTATTAGTTTAGGTCTAAGTAGTATAAATGAAAGGGTTTCTGGAGTGGAGGAGTGAGGGGTTGTGAAAGACAAGAAGTGAAGTCCGTGATTTTAAACAATTTTATGGGAAGATATCTATACTGTGAGTCAGATGGCTTTTGTATTGCAGGAGAAGCATAAAACTTAAAGAAGTTTTCATTATTAGTGGAAAATATAGCATGCTCCAATGCTATTAGGAAAGATACAGAGGGCATAAAATACTTGATGTGATGCTGGAAAATTAGAGGATCCTTGAAAGACTAAAGTCATTGAATAGACCACAGAAGCATGATAAATGACTGCAAAAGTGGGACTTCTCAGACTCCATAAACGCAAGAGCTGACCTCTCAAAATAAATCTCTTTATATACATCTATGTATATTGGTTTTGTTTCTTTGGAGAACCGTAACTCATACAAGCATCTTATATGTCCTGGTCATGGAATAGACGAATGAAATAGGAGTGGGGTAATAAATGTTTTGCCTTTTAAGAACCGTAAGACACTTTTCTCAGCCACTGACTTCTTGTTTATTTACTTATTTTTAAGTTTATTTATTTTGAGAGAGAGAGCAAGCAGGGGAGGGGCAGAGAGAGAGGGAGATAGAATCCCAAGCAGGCTCAACGCTGTCAGCACAGCCCAGAGCCCGATGTGGAGCTCACACTCACAGAACTGTGAAATCATGAACGGAGCAGAAATCAAGCTTAATCAAGCTTAACCAAGTGCCCCGGTGCACTCAGGTGCCCTGGCAGCCACCGACTTCTTGTGAGTATGAAAATACCCACAATAGGGGCACCTGGGTGGCGCAGTTGGTTAAGCGTCCGACTTCAGCCAGGTCACGATCTCGCGGTCCGTGAGTTCGAGCCCCGCGTCGGGCTCTGGGCTGATGGCTCAGAGCCTGGAGCCTGTTTCCAATTCTGTGTCTCCCTCTCTCTCTGCCCCTCCCCCGTTCATGCTCTGTCTCTCTCTGTCCCAAAAATAAATAAACGTTGAAAAAAAAAAAAAGAAAATACCCACAAGAGATCAGAACTCCCTTAAATATTCTCTGACTCCAAAATGAGGAAATCTCACAAGAAATAAAAGTAAATAGCATTTTGCCTTTTGAATTTAATTACAAATAAATTAGCATCATCACATATGACTGACCCAGTAGGTCAATAACAAAGTACATTTTAATTTTTATTTGGAAAGTTATCACAAGGTTCTAGCCTTTTTTATGTTAATAGGGAGAATCCTTGTGTCTTGCTTGACAGTTTTAACATCTGCATACTTCAGCTATTTAGTTTTACCTCATCAATCTTGCAGTGCTGTTGGTAGGAAAATCTGATCCATGATAATTTAGGCGTGAGAACATCTGATACTCAGAGAGCCTGAGATTCCTGATGTGACTTGTAATAGCTAAGCATGGGATTTTCAACCCAGGTGCACCTTATCAGCATAACTATGGCACAAAATAAATCATGCCATCATACTATTTTTAAGTTACACAAATGTACTTTAACTTCTTCATTTGAAGTATTATAGTTAATTTCAGGGTAATAGTAAGGTGTTTTGAAAGTTTAATGTATCTGCTTGCTTTTAAACATACCAAAATTAAAATGATGTAAGAAAAAAATGCAACTATAACTTAGTACCGTTATTTGATTTTTATGCTACAAATAAATGCCCATTTCACATGATTATAGAACAGAATGAATACAAGTGGTAAAGTGGGGTTTTAATGCAACCACCAATGATTTTCCAAAATCGTACCTATTGAGTGAAAAGATGAGTCTAGAGGACACTCACACACACACACACACACACACACACACACACACTCACACACACACACACACACACACACACACACACATGCATATACATACATACACAGTCATTGCAAAGCCTACATGAAGGTCTATGAGAATATAATATTCATGTCTATTACTTCTTTCTGGGTATTGGATAGAGTGGCTTTTTGTAACTTCTACCATTTATATTTATGCTTTAGAGGGGATAAAGCTCTTGGGGAAATATAGCAGCAACCATAAAACATGGAATTGCTTAGCACTAAGAAAAAAATGAGCATACTAGAGGTATCCGAATGAGGGTAAATAAACAGACTTATTGAGAGTTAGAAAGTATCTTCAGCACTGTACTTTATAAAGATTATCAGCCAGGGAGCTATTTAGCATACATGTTTTGGAGTTCCACTCTTTAAAGATTGCAGTTCAGTTGTTGAAGAATTCAGAAAGTTTGTACCTTTCAAAAATGCTCAGTTAATTCTGATTTATATCTGGGTATGAAAACCATTGTTTCATATTGTCAATTTATGTATTTGTATTAAAAACTTGGTAGTTACATAAATGGATTTTTAATTTGAATTAGTTTGAATTTGCAAGATAATCCAAGGAACTGCATATTCTTTTTATGTAATATTCCTGTCTGTTACTTCTTTTCAAGTGTTGGGTAAGATTATTCATTATATTTATCATTATCTAACATCATGTCTTCAGTAACTAACCAAGTTTTTCTGCACACATATTGAGAATTATATACTTGACTGTCTTGTGATCAGCTACAGGTGTATTTATAATTTATTTTTATGCATATCCATAAAAATAAATTTATTTTTTTACTTTCCAGTTGAAGCCAAACATATATCATGAATAAAATTAGAAGAAAATATATTCCAAATGAAAAACAGGTTTATAAAGAGGGGATTTATTGAAAAAGTTTAAGATCTGTAGTCCAAAATTAAGAGAAACAACACAAATTGATATAAACATTATGAAGTACAGTTCATTACACATCATCTCATCTAATTCCATGATTATATCATTATTTCATAAGACAGAAATTACCTAAAAAGTACAATACATTTTCTAGGATGCAGTATTTTGGACAAATAGAATATTTCTAGCATGAGAATATATATGGAGGGTGACAAATATGTGCATATTAAAAATTAAAAGCACAGCAAGCAAATATCCTTAGGCAAAAATGAACTGTTTACTGTAGCCAAGAATTTCCTTGGTTTAATTCCTGCTTCTCTCCTTTGTGTCCACATCTGGCACTGATTCTTTCTAAAAGCACTGCCAAGCAAGCTAATGAAATGCTTCTCTGAATAGGTATTATTTGGTTTTCATAGATAAACAAATGGTTATATATCTCATATTGCAATTAAGCTCTACCAAATTATGCACATACTTTCTGAATATGCACTGACTGTTATTATTAATATTTAGGCACATCTGTGTTCTCCAATCATATCATCCGCAATTGAAGAAATGCTAGAGCACATAAAACAGAAGTATTTGTCACCAATTCAGAAATTAACCATCATTCAAAATTGTGCCAATAAGCATATTGAGTTTCACTTTAAAAACTTATTTTAGATGCTTTCTTGTTAAGGAATTCCTTAGTAGAAACACTTAGAAGAAATGTTCAAGTAAATGTTCACAAAAATATTTATAATATTCCTCAAGGAAATAAAAAAAATTGTTGAATGAATGTACTGAAGTTTTTAATGAAAGACAAACACCCATGGAAATCTTTATACTTTACCGAGAGTACATCTTGAGATTTAGAGGAAAATCTCTATTTCTATGGAAATTACCCCAGTTTTTAAACACTTCAATTGGATTGCGGTTAAAGAATCTCCAGCATGTGAATTTGTGGTAATAATTTCATCACTTATTAAGTTTAGACTTTGAAAAAATACCTCCGATTTTGGTGGCGAAGCAATGGATATATTTAAATGCTCAATAGATACTAAATAAGAATTTCATTTTGACTTCAAATTAATTTTTTCCTACTTTGTTTTGGTTTTCATAGTAGTAAAAAAATAGTAATTCTGGCCTAGCATATAAGCCAAATTGTGCATCTCTATTTATGTATGTTATGACTGTATGTATCTATAGCCATATCCACTTCTGTATTCAACCAAAACCCAGTCCATTCTTTTACCATTTTATCTGTATCTAACTTTACATTGCAGTTTAATAATGCAGAGTTCATCTGCTCACAAATTCTATAAAACTTAAAAAAATAAGCTTAATAATAATACATCTATAAATTTTGAGGGGAATTAAATTTATTGTATTTTTTATATTAGTTTAGTTATTTTGATTAATGAAATGTTATTGTTTACTTACTCTATACAGGAAACTATGTTAGGTTTACTGCTTCCTAGGTATTTATAACCCGTTAGAAGATTCAGATACAGAAACTGATCACTTTAAAAACACTATGGTTAGGTTAAAGGTTATGATATACATTTTATAAGAAAGTAGAAGAGGATTACTAAATTTGGAAGGATTGGATTAGAAAATTCTTAGAAAATATAGCTTAAATTGAGTATTTATGGATACTTTGGCATTAACTAAATGGCAGGGCTTTACGAGAGGAATCATTTTAGTTAGCAGAAGAAGAGTGCATTCAGGCGAGATAATGTTGCTGGTGGTAAAAGCAAATCTCATACCATGGAGGGCCATGAATGCTATGAAGGAATGAGGATTTTCTCAAAGTTTTGAGGCAGAAAAAACGACATCGCAAAATCTAAGAGTTGGATTGCTAACTTGTTCAGAAAAATGAAGGTGAGATTTGAGATAATTCAAGAATGTGACCAGGAAATTCAACATGGAGGCTATGAATTACTTTAAAGACATGTTCCAGTATCTTAAAATAAACACAAGCAAGGAAGATTGTGCTAAAGAGATAAAAAAGAGATAAAACCAGCCTAAGTGTTGACTTGTAGAAAATGAGGAAGAGGAAGTTGAAAAGAAAGACTTCTAGATTTCTGGTTTGATTGATTAAGCAGATGGTGATGCAATCAAAGGGGTTAGAAATTCTCAGTAGAATAAAAAAATTATTTGGGAAATAATGATGAATAATGTTATATTCTATTTTGGACTTGTTAGTTGTCCTTTTTTGGTGACATGTTAAAACAGAATTACTCAGATGATCATTTTTAGGGGTAAAGGAGAAAATTTTGAAATCCTATAGTACAGCACTAAAAGCACATAAACTAACATAAGAACCCATATATATTTTTTTAATTTTTTAATGTTAATTTATTTCTGAGAGAAAGAGAGACAGAGAGGGGCAGAGAGAGGGAGACACAGAATCCAAAGCAGACTCCAGGCTCTGAGCTGTCAGCACAGAGCCCAACGTGGGGCTCAAATTCTCAACCGTGAGATGGTGACCTGAGCAGAAATCAGATGCTCAATGGACTGAGCCGCCCAGGTGCCCCAAGAACCCGTATTTTGTAAATAAAGCTCAATGTTGTTTATGCAAGGAACACTTTTTAAACATATATTATGCCCCTTTTAGGTGCTAAGCACCTGTATGATCTTGGACATGTCTTACATCTCAGAGATGAAGTAAATTAATACCCTCTTCTCTCCAAATCTATCTGTGCCTCAATTTCGTTATGTAAACATTGAGGAAAATGTTCCAATATCAAATGAAGTAATATATGAAAATCATATATAACATATAATGTATAAGAACAGTATATAAAATATAAAGGAAATATAGCTATTGTAATCAAAAGGATGGGAAGTGTAATTCCTCATTAAAAATTGCAGACTTGTTAAGAAACATATATTCCATTTCTTTGTCTTTAAGGGGCAGTTTTTGGGGCGCCTGGGTGGCTCAGTTGGTTAAGCAGCTGACTGCAGCTCAGGTCATGATCTTGTACTCTGTGAGTTCAAGCCCCACGTTGGGCTCTGTGCTGACAGCTCAGAGCTTGGAGCCTGCTTCAGATTCTGTGTCTCCCTCTCTCTCTGTCCCTCCCCCACTTGTGCTCTGTCTTTCTCTGCCTCTCAAAAATAAAGAAACGTCCTAAAAAAATTTTTTTAAGGGACAGTTTTCCCTTTCCTGGAGGTAGGAAAAAGAAGAATGTTATCAATCCCACACTGAATTCTTTTCTAGACCTAAACTAAAGGATAATGGGCAGGCGTCCCCAGGAAGTCACACTCTGCTTACACTCAGTCACTAAGTAAAAGCAAAATCTATTTACACTTAATGTAAGTAGTGTCAGCCTAGTTTGTAGAAGGGAGAAAAAACAATCCAAGGATATGTCTTCAATAACTATGAACAAACTTCTGCCTAAAAACATAATTTATCTCTCCTTTTTTCTAGACTTTAATGCCCACTCATGTGGGTGAATGGTGAAAATAAAACTGACAATGTCTTTGTAATTATAATATATGTATCTGGATTCCCACTTGATTCTAAACAAGGTCAGGGAAAAATACTTGTTCTCTTAGGGTGCACTAAGTTTCTAAGATTCACATAATATGGACATAAAATTTATTTCCTAATAGTTTCTGTTCTGGTGAGTGTTACTGATTCATTGATGGATTTTCTAATGTTTTTCATGTATTTGTATTAAGATGCTTGATAATCATAAAGGACCTCAATTTAACCACTTCTTGAGAAAAAATATGTCAGTATGACATATTAATATTTAACAGTTAATACTTTCTGATTCAATAAATTATAAAGAATGATTTTGTTGATTTGAAAAATATTTAAGAGATGTGTGGTCTCAGTGACTTTTAAAATTTAGAAATAAAAGTTTTTTTTCTTTTATTCTTTTATAGTCCTTCTTATGTTTTTCATAAAATCATTATGTTTTATTATAACATTTCACTCCATTTATAGTGAAGAATACATTTTAACCACAAGAGAAAAAAAACACATTTACTCAACCAAATATACTTAATTGATTTTTCCATTCTAACAAACTTACAAAGCTTTCCTAAGTGATAAAATAGATGAAAATTTTAAAAATGAAAAATACATATTTAAAGGCAAAAAGGAGAACATTAGAGATTTAAGCTCTGTCTACAGTGTGCTTTGCAAAGCTGATTTGTTGGAGCACTTAGCCATAGTCTGACTAATGTGCTCTCAAAAATTAACAAAAAAACATGGGAATAGAAAATTGGTTTCTCTGGATCAAGGATATCATTACTATTCTTTACTACTGAAATATTTCCTTAAAGCACAGTCTGAAAGAAAATGGAAGTATTGTCATTTTCACAGAAAGACTGTAAACCACTTTGTGAATATTATAAAATGAATATTCTTAGTGAAGTAACCAAAGAGTTAAGTTAATATATCAAAATAATATTTTTCTGATGAAATAATGCTAGAGCAGTTCAGATCTATAAACTGAAGGCAGATTTAGTTTGTAAGAAAAGAAGACCAAAGACGTGTATCTTACACTTGAAGGTCAATAGATTCAGTTTCCATCAGATTAGGATAGATGAGTTCGAGAACCTCATGAAAACTCTTCCTTCAATTTCTACTCAGTTTGTCTTTCTGCTAACTGATGATATCAGTTACAAGAGGGCAAGGTGAGAAAAACAGTCTGTAGGTAATCCTTACAAAAGAACATAAGGTGTCTGCTAAAAATAAGCACTGTCATTGTGCTAAGGTCTAATAGGAAGCAGGGTGCATGTCAGGGAACAGGTATGGGACACAGCATAGCCAGGGCTGGGGGAGGTAATACAAATCAGGTGTAGGCAGTAGTAACCCAGGCCATGATGGGTATGAAGAGCAAGAAAACATAGTTGCTACAGGTCACAGTTGGTATCAGGGATAGTTGGAATTAGAGAGTCAAGGTCAAGTCCAGTTGATAAGCCCATCTATTGAGATACAGTGCTCTGGTTCAAGGGACTAGACATGAATTCATTTGAAGCAGTCTTGCCCTAAATAGATAACTCCTTAATAAAAGGAGATATTCTAACTGTATCTGGGGAAAGATTGAAAGTAGCTTTAGAAATACTCAGATGAATCAGTTTTCTGGTTGACAAAGGATTTCTATTATTTTTTATAATTCTTGTTATTATTTGTGAATAGGAGAGGGGGTGGTGAGACTAGTGCATATGAAGTTAAAAACAAAACAAAACAAAACAAAACAAAATATAGCCTCTTATCTGGAACTCCTTCGCAGTTCAGGTCCTAGGCACAAAACTGAATAGTTACTATTCCCAGGAAAGTGTCTATCTACTTGGGTAGGGAAGCATTTGTACATTTCTAGGACAAGTCTCTAGCAAGTAAATCTCATAATTTCTTTGTATTGCTTTTGGTTGGATTAATCAGTCATTCTGCAATATGAAATTTATTGAGAGAAATAATAATCGTAGTTATTCAGGATGGCTATCTATGGCTTAAATGGATAGAATGAGACAATGAACTTTTTCTATTAAATTTGATATCATAGTTTCTAGTGATTTCTGAAAGCTAGTTTCCAAGGTGATTTGGAAAATCATTGTTTAAATACAAAATCTGAACTGCAATTTGAAGTAAAAGAATAAAAAAGACCAATAGTAGAGTCAACGAAGTATCTGATTGGTTAGTATATAGAAATAAAATCATTTCAACTAGTACTAAATTGAATTCTAGCCCATAATAAATATGAAAAAAAAATGTGCAAAATTCACATATAGAAGTACACTACAGGGTCGTTGAATATAAATTAACTCAGAGGTAAAAAAAAAAAATCCTTTCAAGGTTCAAGGAAAAGGAAACAAACCATGCCCTGAAATTTTAAAGTGAGAATAGAATAGGGGCCACAATTCAGACCTTTATTTCTTTAATGGAAATGATTGCATATTGATATATCTGACGACACTGCCAGTGCAGAGGAGTGTGCAGTGTAAGCACATAAGTAATCATTAGAAACACATTTCTACCTTCACTCACGCATTGGGCTAATAGCTGTGTAATACCTATGTTTGTATACACCTCCACAGACTGGGTAGATCATTAACTTAAGTATTTTCTAGCTCATGTTGTTTTCCATTCCACATGTGCTAAGATAAGTTATAAATCAGCAGAAGCAGGGATATACCACCATATTTCCTGTATTTAAGCTCTTCAAAAGAAAGATTTGTATCCTAATCATTATATTTCCATTGCCTAACCTTGCCTAGTGCAAAATGAAGTACTTCAAAGATATTTTTCAACTTGAATTGAAGAATTGTTCAATTAAAAAAAAACTATGGAGAACACATAGTTATTTCTACCTCTAGGGGTGTAAATGAACACTCTCTTTGCCCTTATGAAATTAATAATTAATTTCATTGATTAAATAATAAATAAAAATGGTTTTATAAATAGAATGTGAGTGTGTATGTAAGTTTTCATATAGATTATCTTAATTAAGAAAACCTAACATAGTTATAGAGCATGTGTTCACCATGCTTAGAAACTCATAATTTTTAGAAATAGTAATCTGTCTATGTAAATGTAGTTCTCTTCTTCTGTGTATGTCATGTAGGGTCAAATAATTGGCCTTTAGTATTTTCCAAATAGAGGCCTGGGTGTGAATTTTGTTTCCAAGGTCAGGTAAACATGTACCAAACTACTAGCATGCTTAAAATGTCTGTGAATATTCTTCTTTCTATCCTCTCCATGACCTCTAATATTGATTTTTTTAATCTGGCTATAATACTGTATAATCTGGGTTGTTTCCTGCACCTTGAATGCAAAGCTTATCTTTGCATTCTTAGTATCTACAATAATGCCTTTATATGTTAGGCTTCAGTAATTTAAAGGCCATGAAATTTGCTCATAAGTACATGAAGACCAGTAGCTAAATAATTTGATGCAAGAAAGCCTTTTTTCCCCTTTTTATATAAAAAGTCTATAGAACCACATCAAAATCAGTAGGCCTCAGATTGATACATATATTTAGTAAGTTTGTAAATGAAGAGAGACTGCGCCATCAACTTTGACACCCCACAGTAGTGCATCATTTCTCATTCTAAACTCCAGAATTAGTAAAAGTGTATTATTGCCAATGAGTAGAAAGTACATATTTCTTAGGTTCTGAAAAAAAATATATTACTTGTCATATTAAAGAGCTGTTCATACAATTCTGTTTTGAGAACTGGTAAGTGAAGGGAAGAGTAAACATTTTTCTGCTTTCCATTTTGAACTGTATTCCTGGGAAGGTCAGAAAAGGCGGCCTAAGACCCTAGGTGCTGAGATATCAGGGGGTTGCACCATATAAAGCACCACCTACAATCTCAATCTACTACATCCTTCTTGTCTGTGATTTATACTAGTAATATTCTAAATATCCCAGTCTTTTAAAAAAATGAAATAGATGTAGTTTTCTATTGCCTATAGCCCAAAAAACAACTAATACAGACCTTAGTACCCAGATTTTGGTGTTTGCATTAGGTATGTGCCAAAAAAAAAAGGCAAGTATTTCAATGTTAAATATCAGTCTATATTTTAATCTGCTCACCAGAATTTCAGGCACTGAAAAGGCCAAAGCATTTCATACAAATCAGTGGCATGCATAGCATTTATTATAATAATTTAACTGAAAATTTTATTGCTTAAATTTTTTTTGCTATTTTTTCCAAAGACTATAATTTATTTAAACTACCCTCTCCCTTGAGTTTTAGGGGTATTGTTCTGAATCTCTGGATGATGGATCACATGGTGACACATTTCATGGTGATGAGTCAGGCAGAGGGAATTTTTCTGAAATTTTACCAGCTGACTTGCATATCACAAAGAGTTCAAATATGTGTTAGAAGAATTAACAATACATTACAAAGTTACTTTTGCAGCCTTATTAAATACTGTTCTACCTGAAATTATTGCTTAAGATTTCATAGTTGCTCTTGAGAAGAGATTATGACAGACTGAAAAACAGCAGGCACTATTCTGATCTTCGAAGAGTGTAGTTTAGTACTTTTTAATCAAATAAACTTTATTAAATTTTTAATGATATAGGTTTAGAAATTATATAGGTTTGTAAATAAATCATAGAAAGATCGTATGCACCTAACTAAAGGAAAAGCAAATTCTAGTTTATAAATTTCATTTTACAAATTTAGTTTGACTCGAAAGTGTCTTCACATATAATATATAGACTTGTGTGTATACACACACACACACACACACACACACACACACACACACACACTACACCCAAATTAAGGATGAGACTTAATCAAAACACTCCATGTTCTAAGAAACAATACAGTGCAAGAATTGATATATATATATGGGTTATGTTTTTATTCAGCTATTATCCTATTACATTAGTTATAAAATGATTTAGCCATTCACACAGCCTGCATTTATATTATTCATAATACTTATAATATTTAGTAACCTATTTTCATGATATCATATTCATAACATGAATATGTGTTGGAAATATGTGTTGACAAAGATAAACTGAAAATTGAAAATAATTCCTGCAAAAATATGGTCAAATATAATGTTATTTGTCAAAGAAACATTGAATGTACCTCTTTCCATGGCCAAACTTAGTCTTCATTGCACCTTATACCAGCCTTATGTAAAACAGGAATTAAACCCATTAGTTCATCTCAGGGAAGACTGCAAAGTTTGTGGTTTTCTATGGTGATTTTTGGAGCAATATGTGTAGTATGGATCTCAATCTCAATTGATTGGTAATCCGTATTGCCAATTTATATATCAAAGGCATAATTTGCAAATTCAGAATTAAATACTTTCATTAGATGATAAATGGAAGGGATGCTTAAATATGGACATATAACATTAAAAATAACAAAAAATAACTATTTTTAGTGAAATAAAATGAATGATTTTACTGAATTCTGAATTAGGTTAACTTTATGCATGGCTACTTGTATCCAAAAGTAAATTAATGTATTATCAAAGCTAAAGTTGCACTGGACAAAGTTAAATAGGCAAAGGTGACTTTATTTGTGGCTATTACAACAGAGAAAGACCAGAACTAAGACTAAGCTTAACTCCATTGAAAACAGGGGCTAGAACATTTTTAAGTGCCATGAGTGAGCTCATGCAGCATACTGGAAGAAAGTACTGGATGGGGAGGTTGATCAATGGGATGTGTCCAGCACATTGAGTTAGTACTGAGTTTGCAAATGTTTTTCTCTGTGATTGCGCCACTTGTGTTTGCTAATTGGCACTAATCTACCTACAGAGACTGGGAGATAGGGACACTATCTTCTTTGATGGACACATTTCAAAGGGCTGGCTTCCAGATTCTTAAGAAAGATATTCCTGGCTTATAAAACTGGCAAAAGCTTTTTTAAAAAATTACATCTTAAAGGAGCAGAGAAAGAATTTATAATTATAAATTTTCTAAAGTGCTGTAAGAAAAAAAAGGTCAGGGGCTTAGAGTGAGGAAAATTCCAGTCTAAATTTAGTCAAGCTGAGGGAAACTTTAAGGCCATCTTGGTTAATATCTTAGGAAATCCAAGAATGAAGTTTGAATTTTATAAGCCTTTTATTTTACATCAAAGATTCAGTTAGATCCAAAAGTTTAATGTGCAAACAGTTATTATCCAGGCATAGAGTCTTACTTAATGCAAAATTTTATTAGGCTTAACCATAAAATACAGCATAATGAACATATTTTCTGATTCAATGAGTATGTTTATTGAGTATCTGGAATAAGATTAGCAATGCTAGTTCTTCCTTGCTCCAAGTGGGTGCCCACTATAGCTAAAACATGAGGAGCATATGCATGATTTAGATTGTGTTGAAAGGAAAGATCTTACAAAATAGAAAAATATATATTAATTTTAAACTTGTCTATTCCAATGTGTGATATCATGACTGCACATAGAAGATCTGGATATTGCATACCTAACTAACATTGAGCGCTTCTCTACTGGCATGTAGGATTTTTGAAAATCTGATATTCTGTGTCACAATGTATATATGGTAGAGAGTATGATATGGTAGAGAGTATGATACTGCTAATATGATAAATCTATCATATTAGTAGATGTAAAGGGTTTGTCTGTATACATGCATAATTCCAGGTACTCCTCACCAAATCCTATGAAATTAGGCTTGTCCTTGTTATTTAACAAATGAAGTAATTAAGCTCTGAGTTCTACTTCCAACACCATGCAGCTTTTAACAGCATTAAGATGAAAAACAAAACCTATTTAAATCCTGTATCTGTACTTTTCTCACCATAGGAGATGGTCCACAATGATTTGTTCCTTCACGAACAATAAAGATTCATTCACTTCATTGCTTTAAGATTGAAAATCAACTCTGTGAAATGAAATGCTGACATCGTTGACAAGAAAATGTCCAGTTTTAGATACCATTTTTTTCTAAGTCTTCATCTGTTAGCTTGAAAAACAGTGACTTAAGCAGAACTCAGAAAACGAAGGCTTGACACACAGTTCTGTGTTCAGATTCCTAACTTACAAGTCCTTTGTATCAGAGCCATCACACCATAATCATTGGAATTACTTTCCATTTGTTTCTATGTTTCCTGAAAAAGCCCCTCTACTGTACCAAACACATAGAGAGGAAATTGAACAAGATTATTTGTCTAACTTAAACCCCGATATGGAGAAATCCATCTCAACAGTGCCTAGTAGTCACGTACCTCATGGTTTCTCAAAGTGCATATGAACAGTGTTCAATTGCAGCATGCTTTACTATAATATTGATTTATGAAAATATAAATATAGTTGTATGTTCTTATCATCTGAAAACACTATTACATATTAGATTCTCTTAAATGTAGCACAGTGGCACAGAATTCAGGTTTTACCTTCCCAAAAGACATGATTTTTGGATATACTAGTGATGTAAAATTCTCTACCATTTAATCATTCAGCAAATAATTTGTTTGTAATCAAATTAAGTATCATTCTCATCAATGCTGTCAATAAAAATGTTAGTCATAATGTCACAGGCTATAGCTGCTAAAATAAATTTCAAAAGCCACTAGATATTCCTGTAACATTTGTCTTTAAAAACATTTTTTTTTCATATGCAGTTTCATAAAATACAACAGACCATACAAAAGAATTAACGATGAATGTTTTAGGAGGATTAAGAGTTTAAGATATTTGGTTGTGCCATGTAATAATTGCAGTCATGAAGTAATTTGCCTGTGTATGCAGGACATAAGTTATGGAAACATATGTAGACCATATTATGGTATTATACAGGAACTACGCTGAGAATCCCTCAAAAACATTGAAGTAAAACTGATGTAGGCTCAGAGATGAACTTAGAGTCTAGACCAAAGAATAAATCTGCTGTCATTAAAAATTTTTTTTCTTTATTTTGAAAGAGAGTGAGAGCACAAGTCGGGGAGGGGCCGGGAGGGAGGGAGGGAGAGAGAGAATCCAAAGAAGGCTCCAGGCTGTCAGCACATAGAGCCTGACAGGGGGCTCAACCTCACAAATTGTAAGATCATTAATTGAGCCGAAATCAAGAGTCGAATGCTTAAATGACTGAGTCCCCAGGCACCCCTAAATCTGCTGTCATTTTAAAGTGACCAGTTGATTTACAAACCCCTTTGGTGATTACTGTCCAAAGAGAGAAGGTAGAGTCAGGTTGTCAACAGAGTCCACTTTCTAGTAAAGTATTTCTATTAATGGGAAGCAATTTTAAAAGCCTAGGAAAAATAGTAAGTTACCAGATATCATAAAAAACATTAACTATGAAGTAAACAAAACAGTAGTAAAAAACTAGCATAGAATTAAAAAAAAAAGTGCCCAGATGATTTGCTTTACAAACACAGTAATTTTCAGAACTTCAGCAGTGAAGAAATGTGAACATGACAAAAATTTCTTAACCAAATTCAGTATCAAGTTGTATATGCCTGTTTGGCAATGATTACTTGAACATAAAAGATCTTTGTCTCTGTTTTTGATTGATATAATTGTTATAGGTATCCAAATGTTCTCTGCTGATAAGATCTGTGAATTATTTAATCTCTAAAACCAACAGCAACATGAGAAGTGGAGCCTTTCTATTTGCATCCACAATTTTCTAATCTGAATATTGACTTAAAACCTTATGGACCCCAGTCTCTCATCATTATTGTAAATAAGTAAAACCTAATCAATAATGGTGAAATCACAGGAAATTAAAATGAGATCTGTCCTGAATTGTGCCCTACATTTGACAAATTCTGATCGATATGTTCTGGGGCTAGCTATTCTGAGACAAAAGGCTGCCATTTATAGTCTCTGGAAGTAATCTATTTGCTTAAATGACAACTTTTAAAGCTTTCACAACCAAAACCTTATAATAGCTAAAACAAGATGCTTCTAAACTTTGAATTTATGTGAATTTGAAATAGTCAGTTTGGAAATGATAAAATGAACATCAAATAACTTTTGATCCTTACAGAGCATCGGCCTAAAATTCATAATTAAAATTATTTTAATCTTTTAGATTGATCTCTTCCTGCATCTATTTATATATTTTCTATATTTAATTGGAATGTTTTTTTTAACCAAGAATAACCCAAGTTACAAAATTTGAGTTTTGTGAGTTGTCTGTCTTTGTAGAAAAATAGCTTGATTCCCCCAAATACAATAAAGAATTGTGTTTCAAAAAAAGAGAGAAAGAGAGAAAAAGAGATAGAAAATGCTATTTTTATATAGATTATTGAACTGCAACTCAAATTCTTATTTTCCAAATTATTAAAACAGTTATGGAATATCTTAGCTCAAAATGTCTTTTCTGTAGTTTTATTTAAAAACTTCAGATTCTCCTATTTTTCATAAAGATCTCCTGGTGGATCAACATTGATTTCTTCCAAATTTATTTAATACAGAAATTCAAGCCAAATAGTATTCATAAATATTCTACATACTTCAGGCAGTTAAGTCCCTTTCATTATAATAAAATTCAGCAAAGACTTTACAACATATACACAAAAGATATTGAGGTAGATGATAGGCAGTCACAATAAAAAACACCCCAAAGATAGAGCACCCAAAGAACTCGTAGTCTAATATTGAGGATAAGGTGTGAATAAATTATTCTTTTCCATTTGATATAGTAAATTAAATAAAGAAAATACATAGTAAATGTAAACAGAAAAAAAGTGATTGACTTTCTCAGGAAGAGGATATCTGCTGGATTTTGGAAAGGGCTCACTAATGTGAGAAAAAGAACATTATCAGAAGAGGCAATAGCATGCTTAGAAAAAGAGAGGCATGAAAATTAATGTGGCATATTCAGGGGATGCATATATAAAAGTGGCAGAATTACAGGTGGCCTTATAGAAAGTAGAGGATGATTGATAGGCAGGTAATAAGGGAAATTATACTTGCAACCTCAAGGGAAGGTTGCACTTCTCTTGCACTGAAGATTTTAAGCTTGCAATAGACATGGTAGAATTCATAGTTTAATAAAAACATGTCTATTAAGTTATAGAGAACAGATTATTGGAAGGAAAATAAAGTTGATGTGATAGATAAGGTAAGTGCTCACCAAACCTGGTTCATCTTTCTTTGTCAGGCACATGGAGGGAGTCTTAGCCTGTCTTGTGTCTAGTTCTGGCAGATAGGATCTGAAAGAGGTTAAGACCACATGTGATATCTGCCCACTCTTCTCTGATGAAGAACACTCTAAAGCTCCATGTCCCTCATGTGGAAGGAATAAGTGCAAAAGCCCTAAGATGGATTTTAAAGATACAGATACAAGAAACTGCATCAAGGCCAAAATGAGAATTGCAGGGAAGAAAGGGGAGATGGGTAGGAAATGAGGTCAGAGTATAAGCCAAGGGCCTTATCATATGGGTCCTACAAACCTTGACAAGAACTTTGTGTGATAGGTGAAGTAAGAATGACGGTACTTGCTAGAGATGACAGGAACTTGAATGTGTTAAAGCCACTAAGTATTTATGTCAGCTTCCTCCTTATTTTCTTCTCCCCAAAAAGTTTGTTTCCCGTGTTCGAAAGTTTTTGCCACCTCTGCTTCACCATTGAGTCATTTCTCAAAGTTGCATATACGTTCAGTTTGCAGAATTCTAAAATTATTTCTCGGAAGTTACCTGAAGCGTTATAGCTGCAAAATGCCATAAACTTCTTGTCCTCAACCTCTCCACATTATTGGAAACTGATGATCTGCTTCTACCTGGTATTCTTTTTTTCTGGGCCATTGTGATAATTACCACTTATGATTTTTTCCATAATCTGATATTTTTCTCCCTGCTCATTCTACCTCCAAAACTTCTATCATTTTTCCTTTTTATTTTTCTTATATTTTCTGGAACTTTCATAATATGAACAACTAAATGGTAAACATGAAACAGATAAAAATTTCAGATTTATAAACCTATTTATTTTTTTGAGCTCCAAGAAATATTTCCAAATAGGTAAGGAGTAATCCCCCTACTTCATACTACAATATATTTGAAATTAAATCACTTTGACATTCATTCTCCCAGTGTGCTCCCAGACCCCCGAACTTTCTACTTTGGCTGTGCCATGTTTTAAAAAATCTACAATTAAATCTTGCTGAAAGTTTTTAAAACTCTTATCAGTGAGATTTTTTGTTGCATAAAAAGAAAAACAACATTTATAGTTAGTTAATAGTGCATTTCAAATTTTTACATAACTCATAAAACATAATTGCAGCTATATTACCTCAAAAATGATCAGGTAATGTGTTATTTCTCTTTTGATGCTACAACTAATTACCACAAACGTAGTGGCTTAAAACAACACAAGTTTATTATCTTATATTTCTGGAGGTCAGAAGTCTGAAATGTGTCTTTGTGGGCTAATATCAAGGTACTTGCAGGGTTACATTGCTTTTTGGTGGCTTTAGCGAAGAAGTGATTTCCTTGCTTTTTCCAGCATCTGGAACTTTCCTGTATTCCTTGCCTCAGGGTTCCATTCTTCTGCCTTCTAAGCCACAACTTCCAGCCAAGTTATTTCTCACACTGCCCTCTCTTGTTTACTATGTCTGCTTCTTTCACTTACACATCAGGACCCTGGGCCCACTGGGATGATCCAAGAGTCTCTCTGCATTTCAAAGTTATTTTATTAGAAACTGTAATTCCACCTACAGCCTTAATTCCTCTTATCCATAAAACCTAATATAGTCACAACTTCCAGGGACAGTTGGTGATCATTATTTTGCATATCACAGTTAAATATATTCTTTTAAATATTAGGACACATTTAGAAATGAAACTCTTCTTAAACTTCACTAAGATTATATGGTACAGAAAATAATTCAAGTGTTTATAAGGAGAAGGTTATGCACACTATTATATATTTAATTTAAAACTAGGAGAAAAAAATAAGGCAGTATTCAAACACAAGTTTAGGTTCTTTTTCTAGAATCCAAATCGTTTAGTAGAAGAACTTTAAACTTTCTCAGCACCTTTTATTATTATTTGTACTTCAAAATTATTATTACTGGGTGTTTTTTTTTTCTGGTATTTTGAAGGTTTGCCTTTGTTCCACTTTATGTAACCCGCTCAGGAATAGAATCTAGAAATTACTTTTCCAGTTAGATGGCTAGATACCGATATTTCACAGCTCAATATTTTAAACATGGGTGATAGAACTATTTCTAGAAGCCATAAAAATCTTATATTAAAAAATAGTTTTCTGAAAAATAATTTTAAAATATTCAATGGAAATATATCTTAGGGAATGTAGAGGAAAATAAAACTGAAAGCATATTTGTCATAATGATATGGCAGCAAATGGATTTCTGTCAAATATAGTAATTCTACTTAAAAATAATAGCATCCTGTAAAATACTAAGAAAATACATTTAAAACACTGAAAAGTGAAATGTATTGATAATGCATGAGTGCATGATTATATGCGTTTTATATATATATATACACATATATATACATATATACATATATATACATATATATTATTTCTCAGGTGTACTGAGGAGCTTTATGTACAGTAAAATTTACCTTTTTTGTATGCAAATCTATAGATTTTTAATACAAACACAGTTGTGTCATCAGAATCAACATACAGTATTCTCATTTCTCCAAAGTGGTCCCTGTTTTCCTTGGTAGCCAGTCTCCTAACTGTACCACAAGCTCCTGAAAATTACTGATCTGTTGATTGAATATGTAATTTTGCCTTTTTCAGAATGTCATGTAAGTGCAGTATGGCGTTCTTAATCTGATGTCTTTCACTTAGCATATTGCCTTGGAGAATCTTTCATAGTGTTACATTTATCAGTAGTTCATTAGTTTTTTATTGCTGAGTAATATTCCATTGTATGAATGCACCACACTTTGCTTCACCAGTTGAAGGAATTTGAGTTGTATTCATGATCAGGTCATTATTAATTAAGCTGCCATAAACGTTGTACAGAGATTTTTTATGAACATTTATCTTCATTTAATAGGATAACTAAGAGGAGAATTGCTAAGACACAAGGCAAGTGCATTTTAATTTAATTAATTAATTAATTTTTTTGATTTCTTTGTGTTTATTTATTTTTGAGAGAGTGAGAGACAGAGCACGAGCAGGGGAGGGTCAGAGAGAGAGGGAGACACAGAATCTGAAGCAGGCTCCAGGCTCCAAGCTGTCAGCACAAAGCTTGACACGGGGCTTGAACCCACGAATGGTGAGATCATGACCTGAGCTTAAGTCGGATGCTCAACTGACTGAGCGACCCAGGTGCCCCAAGTGCATTTTAGCTTTAATAAGAAACTTCTAAGGGTGCCTGGGTGGCTCAGTCAGTTAAGCGTCGGACTCTTGGTTTCAGCCCAGGTTATGATCTCAGGGTTTGTGGATATGAGACCCCTGTCAGGTTCTGCACTGACACCATGAAGCCTGCTTGGGATTTTTTTCTCTCCCACTCTCTCTGCCCCTGCCCTACTTGCTCACTCTGTGTCTCTCTCAAAATAAGTAAATAAACAAACAAACAACAAAAAAAAAAACTTCTAAAGTGTTTTCCAAAGTGGCAGTAGCATTTTGCATTTCCAGAGTAGTATTTGAGTTATAGTTTCTCTTCATTTTTGTTGCTATGGTTACCTTCTTTGCATGTTGTCTTACGTGTTTCCTGGAGACTAGGCACCAGTGGAGGATTTTCTCAATTTCAGACCTCCACTCGACATTTAACCATGTTGGATGGCTTTGCCCTATCCTTCAGCAATAAAATGATGTTGTTCGCAGTACTTGTATAGTTCCTAGTGAAGGCAAGGGTGTTTCCTGATTATTCTACTCAGAGCTCAGTCTTAGGGATGCCCTTTGTTTCAGGTCCTCTGTATTAGAGTTTTCTTAGATTCCTGCCCCTCCTTCCTATGGCAGCCAAACTCTGCTTTGTGTCTGCTCTTGATGTTGGGCAGTCATTTCCTACCTTTTCTCTTATCTTTCAAAATCTATTCTTGATAAATGTATAGGATCTTGGTCCCAAAATGACTACTTGACCATCTTCTAGGGTAGAACTTTTTCTTTTATGCTTATGTCAGTGGCATTCTTGATCTCATTGCCAGAAGTGGCAAGTTTTAAATCCTCTCTTGAGGCACCTTAAATTTTTGCTTTCAAAGAAAGTCCAAGGAACAATTTTATACCTGACCCCCATAGCCAATAATCACATTTCTCCTGACTTTATCACCCAGGACTCTCCAACACTATATTCTCCAACACTATACCCATTTTTTCTCATGAACTCCAGGTAGAGGGCCACTGAAAAAGAAGTTGCAAACGAGTGCAGACCCCCTTTGTGTCTAGCATCCTGTTTCTTTCAAACTGACATACTAGTGGATTATGATTTTGGTGGTCTGCACAAGCTTTAGTTAATTTCTCCTTATCTTGGATGGCAGCCAGATCCTCTTCCTCTCATCTTGTACTACAGGTAAGATAGTTTATGTGTTTTATTCTCCTCAGAGGTTCTGTCCCTCTTTGAAACTCAGATTCCTCAGTTGACTCCTAATGTTAGCTCTCTTGGTGGGCTCAAAATAAGTTATAATCTGTAGTTTACACCCAATTTTCTTATTGGGTTGTGAGGTTCTTTAGAGTTTTCTTTATCTCAGAATAAAGCAAAACTTTTGTTAAAGACTTCAAAAGCCTGTGAAATGAGGAACTATATTTTGGGGGGATTGGAAAGCTGTATTGATTTAAGTGGACATCTTTGTGAGAAATGATATCCAATGTTCTTTTTACTTTTGAATATTGAAATTTTAAACATATAAAAATGTATACCAGTACGAAGAAACAATCAAGTGTTTCCAATAATCACTAACACATGACCAATCATGTATATCTCTACCTCTCACCATGTTACCCATATACACACCAGATACTGTCATCTGTAGATTCCATGATGATGCAGCTAATATGTATTCTAATATCTCTCACTGGACATTTTAACCTCCCTGTACACTTCTCAAGACTGAGTCTTCATCCAGTAGAAAATGGTTACATAAAAGAATGGTAAATGAGGTAACAAGGATTCCCTTCATTCTCCTTGGACAACATACTTTCCACTTTCCCAGTTTCCCATTCAGGGAAAAGACCTTGTCTGTTGCTACTGCTGATACAGGAATGCAGTTTAGGACTGGCGCTTTATATAAGGGACAGGCCCCAGAGAGGAAAAAAAAACAAAAAACAAAAAACAAAAAATTGTCTGCATTTTCTCCACCCCACCAACCATGTTCTCTGACAATTTGTTTCCTCCTAGATATTATTACTTCAATAATATATTTATTATATACTCAACTCTTCTAAATTTAAACTTTATTCTCCAGATCTGGTTATTTTAGCTACTACCTTTATATGCTTCCAAATCCCTTGCTTCCTTACAGTCAGTTAATAAAACATAACAATGGTAATGGTAATATCCTCCTTTCTACCTACATATTTTGACCCGGTTGTTAGCATAGACAACTTTTCAGGGTGCTTTAAAGAAAATCTGGGCCCCTCATTTATTTAATAAAAGACATACTTTCTCACCTACTTAAAGACGTTGCTCCAAGAAACTCCAAGAGTTTTTCTCTCTCTCTCTCTCTTTTTTTTTTTAATTTTTTTTCAACGTTTATTTATCTTTGGGACAGAGAGAGGCAGAGCATGAACGGGGGAGGGGCAGAGAGAGAGGGAGACACAGAAACAGCCTCCAGGCTCTGAGCCATCAGCCCAGAGCCTGACGCGGGGCTCGAACTCATGGACCACGAGATCGTGACCTGGCTGAAGTCGGACGCTCAACCGACTGCGCCACACAGGCGCCCCTCTCTCTCTTTTATATTATGTATTTTTCATATTCTTGTGATCATTCCCTCCAGTCAGAAAACTTTCTTTTATTCTTTCCTTCTTTAATCAACGAAAAGAAAAAGAAAGAAGACTATATCTTTTGTGAGCTACTGACTTCTATTTTTAGTAGTACAAACTCCTCAAAAGAGCTGTTTATATGCACTGCCTCGGATGTCCCTCCCCCCATTCATTTTTAACCTACTTCTACCAGGATTTTGTCCATATTATTCAACAGACATTGCTCTTGTTCAAGTCAATAGTTATATCCACATTGGTAAATTTAGTGATTAGTTCTCAGTCCTCTCTTATCTAATCTATTTTTAGCTTTTGAAACAATTGATTTCTTTCTCTTCCTTAATATATTTTCTCTTATTGGTTTCCATTTGGGGCCTGCTTCAGTAGAATGAGGCCTATGCAGTCATGCAGGCCCCTGAACTTAGAAGGATTCTGCCTTTAGCTTAATGTTCTGCTGTCTCTGTCTTGAAAATTTAAACAATTTTTTAACAGGGGCTCCACATTTTTATTTTGAGCTAGACCACAGCTTAGGTCACCAGTCCTGCTTCCTGTACACTGCACACTGTTTTTCTCCTGCCTTTCTGATTGCTGTGTCTCTTATTTCACATTTTTCTTTCATTCTTGGATCTTTGTCTCCTCTATCCACAGTCATTTCCTTGATTATCTCATTTATTTCTATTAATATCACCTATTTGCTGACAATTTCAAAATGTATATTTCTAAATTAGGCAGATTACTGTGCCAATCTCCAGATGTGTATAACTGTCCATTCAACCTTGCAAGGTCAACATCTGAAATTGAAAGCATGGCCTTTCAGCTCCACCCTGCTCTATCCACACACAGCCTTTCTCATCTGAGTTGACAGAGACTCTAGCCTTCTAGTTGTTCATTTACTTATATCCTTTCACTTCCCACATTTTTGTCAGGGAATAACGTTGGGTTTACCTTCAAAGGGTATTTAGAACCCCTTTGGTCATTCCACATAAGGCAATCACTCTTGTCTGAGCTACCATGATTTTTCACTTGATTACTGCAGTAGTTTTCCAAAAGGTCCAAATCTTTCTCTTTTTGCTGTCCCACAGTCTTTTCTCAACAGAACAGTTAACTTCTTTATTATGTTAATCAGTTCAAATCACATATTATGACTTAATAAAGCTTACAAGAGGGGCGCCTGGGGGGGCGCCTGGGTGCCTCAGATGGTCCAGCATCTGACTTTGGCTCAGGTCATGATCTTATGGTTCTTGAGTTCAAGCCCCTCTTTGGGCTCTGTGCTGACAACTTGGAGCCTGGAGCCTATTTTGGATTTTGTGTCTCCCTCTCTCTCTGCCTCCGCTCATTCTCTCTCTCTTTCAAAAATAAACGTTAAAAAAAAAAGGCTGGGGGTACCTGGGTGGCTCAGTCAGTTAAGTGTCTGACTTTGGCTCAGGTCATGATCTCACAGTTCATGAGTTCGAGCCCTGCATTGAGCTCTGTGCTGACAGCTCAGAGCCTGGAGCCTACTTCAGATTCTTTGACTCCCTCTCTCTGCCTTCACTTCATTGCTCACACTTTGTCATTCTCTCTCTCTCTTTCTCTCAAAAATAAACATTAAAAAAAAAGGCTTACATGATTTGGTCTCCAATTATCTGTCTAGCATCATTTTCCCTGCTCTTTCTGAGACATACCAGTTATGTTCAAATTTCTGCCTCTTTGTTCTACTGCTCTCCTCTTCCAGAAACACTTTCTTTTAGATACATACCTAGCTAATCTATTGCCACCTTTAAGAAATTGTTCATATTTCAACTTTGCAATTAGGAAATGACCACCTTATTTAAGACTTTATCTTGACTACCTTGCATTCCATTTTTCTCTTACTTTATTTTCTATTGTGTGTCTCTTTCGGTCTCTCTGTCTCTCTTTCCTTTTCATTCTCTGTTTTCCTGAAACATTTGAAAGTAAGTTGCCAACATCACCTGTAGATATCAGCATGGATTTCCTAAAAAGTAAAAGCATTCTACTACATAATCAGAATGCCACTATCATACTACAGAAAATTAACATTAATGTTCTGATATCATCTGATAAGCAATCCATTTTAAAATGTCCTTTACTTATTTATTTATATATTTATTTATAGTCAAATGGGTTTTCAGTGGAGTGGGCTGAAGGGTGTCTTCCAAAAATTCACATGTAAGGACGAAGAATGTGGCCTTATTTGGAAATGGGGTAATGGAATTAGTTAAAATGAGGTCATACTTGATTCATGTAAGCCCCAAATCAAGCAATTTGTGTCCATATAAGAAGATTAGAGGACATATGGAGATTTATACAAGGAAGAAGATCATGTGACATGCAGGCAGAGATTGAAATGGTGCAGCTACAAGCGAAGAAACAACAAAGATTGGTGGAAGTTTCCAGAACCTGAAAGAAGGAAGGAAGGATTTTTCCTCAGAGCCTTCAGAGGGTGGATGGCACTGCTTACACCTTGATTTCAGACTTCACTAGAGAACTGTGAGAGAATACTTTCTGTTGTTCAAAACCATCTAGTCTCTGGTACTTTGTTATGGCAACCTTAGAAAACCAATACATCCATTATAAAGTAGATATTTTCAATCTAAAGAGGGCTATGTGAAATTTTTTTTATTGCAATACAGAAGGGACTACTTTCAAAATTTTGGCTTCCTTTATATGCTTTCATAATACAAACAAGAATCAGAATAAATTATCTTGGGGCAGAAGGACAAAATTTACATAGGTTAATTGTAAACATTTTTGAATTTAGAAACAAACATACCTCTCTAAAAGTGTATTTATAGGTAGAGGATTTTGCAAATGAAAGTATATGATAACAGATGATGTGTAATTTTCTGAGAAATGTAAATAATGGTACCCTTGAATATTAGCCATGAATAATAATTGGATCCTTTCATTTCATGGTTGGAAAACATTGAAGTTTAGAAAAGGTATAATAGTCTTCTCTAAGAGTATTAGTAGACAGAAAACTTGATATTTAGTACATGTTGCTTTCATACCATTCTTAGATTTTGAAACAAAAACTTAAACTTTACCTCTCCTGCATCCTCCTTCCCTTGAAACATATCTATTGGATTTAACCTGTGTGAGATCAACTGTGTAAGAGTGAGGAAAGGGCCAAGCAAAGCATCAGTTTTATTGTGGTGAAGAAACATGTAAAGAAGGAGCCAAGTGGGGTACCAACTGGAACTAAGTCAGGGCCAGATAGGGAGGTGACAGAGAATATCAGCACTTGCCACAGAGTTAGGGTCAATTAAGAAGTTGACAAATAAAGCATCAGTTGTTTCTAGGTCATGGCAAAAAGAGCCACTGATGTGACTAGAGAAGAGTGGCCAGAGAGATACACTGGCTCTGGCTTTCAAATTGGAGAAAGGAATCCACAATTAAGGGCTCTACATCATCTCTAGAAGTTGGAAAAGGCAAAACAAAAACGAAACAAAGGAACGACTACAGCAACAAACTCACGGTTCTCTTCTAGAGTCTCCAGAAAGGAACATAGCTCTGTTGTTGCCTTGATTTTAGCCCAGTGAGACTTATGTTGGGCTTCTAACGTCTAGAACAGCAAGATAATACATTTGTGTTGTTTTAAGTCACTAAGTTTGAGATAATTTGTTACAAAAACAATAGAAAGCTAATAGAAAAACCAAGTTCCTGACTAGTAAGAAAGCTACAAGCATGAAAAAGGAAGAATCTAGAATAAATTATGTGTGTTAGATTGGAATTGGAAGTAATGGAGTGAACTGTCATACATTCAAGACATGGATATAAATATAGCTATGGATTGATAGAGGTGTCAATGTGTGTTTTGTGTTTGCATGTGTATATATGCACATACAGATAGATTTGTATACATGCGTACATGTGTATGCCATGCATCTGTGTGTTGTGTATATGGGTGTTTTCATTTCTTATCTCAGTTCATTGATAGGGCGTGAGAGTAGCAATATCCAATTAGCAATAAGCATACTTTCTATCCAGATCTTGTCTTCTAAATATCATTTTTTACTTAAAGGAACCAGAGCTTCTAAGAAATACGACTAATTCCAGGACTGGGTAAAGAAAGTATTAGATAAATCTGGAAAATCTTGTGCCAGAAAGTAATAGAATGCCAAAAGAAGGATGAGGTCTTATCAAAAGACCTAAAATCCAACGTAAAGAGGCTCACAGTAGCCAAACCCAGGACATTTTGTGCATCAAAATAGAGTACAAAATTATAATGAATAATATATGAGTTCACAATGATAGAAAGAAAAGAAAAATGGGAAGAGGAGCAAGTTCTACCTTGAAGTAGTAAGACAACTAAAGAAGTAGAAGAGATGAAAAAATTAGAAAATAATCTTTTGGAGAATATCACACTATTGTCTAGATAAGATTTTTATCACAGGATGCTAAAAATGTAATAGTTTAATGAGAGAACATTGTATTGTCACATTATTAAAGTACCTCTACAATTTTTTTAGTATTTACAGCACGGAATATGGAAGCTTTACAATGGAGAAAGGCAGCACCTCTACCAGCTGATCATAGTTAACATTTGCCAGCAGTGACATAAATCAACATCATGTTGATTTGATTGCTATAGAATGCACAAAGAGCACAGGATTGCATTGGCTGTATTTATGCTAAAAATATATAACTGGCATCCTTTTCTTTATATATATAACCTGAATCTAATCATGAGGCAGCATTAGATAAACCCAAATAGAGGAACAGTCTACAAGATAACAGATCTATAATTTTAACGAAAAAATTAGAATTCTAAAAGATAAGATTGAATTTTAGGATTTTAAAAGACTGAGAAATAGCTTTAGATTGATTGATTCAAGAGATGGAGTGAACAAATGATACGCCTGACTATGTATTGGATTCATTTTCTGTAAAGATGTATTTACCAATGTCACAATAGAGGAGAATATACTTCTTTTAGGGAATAAACATTTAGTTATTTAGCTATAATGAGAAATCATATCTGCATATACACAAATATATGAGAGCAAAGAATGATGTAGTATCGATAAAATATTAACAAATGGAGAATTTAGATAAAGAATAAAGTGTATTTAAGTTTCTTTTTATTGTTTTTGTAACTTTTTAGTCATATGAATATTTTTTCAAAATTAAAAGTGAAAGAAAACAAATAGCAAATAGCGACCATGAATAATTTCACTCTCAGAGCTATTCTACTGTTGGTAGAGTTGTTTTCATCAACTGTATACCATATTAGTAAACATAGGGTTTTATTCCCCTGTGTTCATAAGAATTTTTCCAGGCTATGATTATATGTGCCCATAATAAATACCTCATGATATTCCATTCATCTAATGACATCTTTGAAAATTATGAGCATTTAAGTTCTTCAAATTTTATTGCATCTACATCTATTTTTGTTAAGCTACCACCCATTTTGATAGATGTTTCATAGATCAGATACATTCCCAGATGAACATCAGAACTGGCCATCAAAAAAGATTGATTCCTATAGATAACAAATGCAGTCTTGGGGGAAAAAAAAGTGCTAGAGTAAGAACAGTAACACCAAATCAGTGATCACTCAGTAATGGTTCCACCAAAGACTAGGACACATATTAAATCTTTGATTTCATTACTATCTTTTAATAAACTTTATTGACAAGCACTTGCATTGTGTAAGTAAATTAACAATTATGAAAGGTTTCAAAAAACTTCCCCTTTTAATGATGCATAACTATGCAACTAAGCAACAAATTATTTTTTTGCAAAACATTTTCATGTCTGCTCCTGAGCACTATTTAACAATGTTGATAGATGATAGACAGATGATAGAAAGAAAGAAAGGAGATAAATGAAATCCTTGGCTATTCAATATTTATTACATTAAAAATTGAGAGATTATTATGTTGCAGATAATATAAACATGATAAACTAAAAAAGATATGTTGTTTTTACTTATCTTCTTTACAAATTTACTCCATAAGAGCTTTTAATTATGGCAAATACTGGGGCTCTTGAGTGGCTTAGTTAGTTGAGTGTCCGACTTCAGCTCCTAGGTGATGGTTCAGTTGGTGAATCCGAGCCTCGCGCTGGACTCTGTACAGCTCAGGGCCTGGAGCCTGTCAGATTCTGTCTCTGTCTCTCTGTCCCTCCACCACTTCTGATCTCTCTCTCTCTTTCTCTCTCTCAAAAATAAACTTACATTAAAAATTTTTTAAAATTTAAAAAATAACTATGGCAACTATTAATCTAGTGTGTGATTTATGAGTGGCACTACTCATAAATTTTATTTACAAAGCTTATTTTAAAAACATAAACAATTAAATCTTTTGAACTGACCACGATTTATTCAGTTATATCTGAAATAAGTTTACATGCTTTTTTCTTTTATTATTTTATTCTTTTTTTTTTAATATATTTTTTCAACTTTTTAAAATTTATTTTTGGGACAGAGAGAGACAGAGCATGAACGGGGGAGGGTCAGAGAGAGAGGGAGACACAGAATTGGAAACAGGCTCCAGGCTCCGAGCCATCAGCCCAGAGCCTGACGCGGGGCTCAAACTCACGGACCGCGAGATCGTGACCTGGCTGAAGTCGGACGCTTAACCGACTGCGCCACCCAGGCGCCCCATATTATTTTATTCTTTTAATTGATTTTTTAAACCCTTTGTTGAAGCTTTTGTCAGAAAATGCACAAATCCTTACTGTACAGCTGACTGGATTATTCAAGAGTGAACACACACACACACCTAGCAGCACTCAGGTCAAGATACAGAACATTACTAGCATCCCCAGAAATTCCCTTTGTGCACTACCACACAGGCCCCTGTCTCCTGACAATTGCCACTATTCTGGCTTGTTATATCAAACATTCATTTTGTCTGTTCTTGAACTTTATCAAGTGAAATCATACAGTATATACTTTTTTTGTGTCTGGCTTCTTTTGCTCCACATCGTGTCGTGAAATCAAGTGTATATATTTTATAAATTATTTGGATAGATTTAAAAAAGGATTTTAAAAATAGAAGGAATTTGGAAAAACCAACCTGATATTCAAAGAATATCGAAGGAGGGGCGCCTGGGTGGCTCAGTCGGTTAAGCGTCCGACTTCAGCCAGGTCACGATCTCACAGTCCGTGAGTTCGAGCCCCGCGTCAGGCTCTGGGCTGATGGCTCAGAGCCTGGAGCCTGTTTCCGATTCTGTGTCTGCCTCTCTCTCTGCCCCTCCCCCGTTCATGCTCTGTCTCTCTCTGTCTCAAAAATAAATAAACGTCAAAAAAAAAATTAAAAAAAAAAGAATATCGAAGGAAATAAACCTAAATTATTATATTTATTTTTAAGTAGAAGTTAACTTGGGTAATGAGAAAATCAAAAGCTTTAGGATATTTATAGTTACAATATTTGAATGTGTATTTTTCACCTCTGGGTAGTATTAGGAAATTCCTCCCACCTTCACAGCAAAGTCCATGTACACTAATTAAATGCAAAAATTCCCTATAACAGTATTTTTAGAAAACTAAGGTTTTCTGAAGAAAATTTAAGATAGGTTAATTCACTACCTGGGATGAATTAAAGACCTTTATATTTTTTTCCTTAAAAAGGGGGGATGGGGCATTGGACTTTGGTGCACATTTGTCATTAAAGAAATATAGCATGGCATTTGGCTGGCTTCCAAACCATTAGACTTCCACTTGCTTCCCATCCACTAGAGGTGGGTTTGAAGAAAGACTAGAGTACCACTGAGAAAACAAAATATAAACACCTAGGAAAAAATTAGGAACACATTGCTCTATCACATGAGTGAAAAACCATCAAAGAATTGACTCACAATCTCTAATTTATCTTTTGGAATTGTTTCTCTAAATGATATATAATTGTCTAATAATTAAAAGAAAGTCCTGAAAATGACACCTGAAAAGCTTAGAATTTAGTGTATGCTGTGAAATCATAGTTTTTATATAGCTCATGTACACACATATACATACACATGCACACACACTCTATTTTTAAGAAAATGAATAATACACAAGAGATAACTTAACAGTGGAATTTGCATACTAAGGGGAATAAGTAAAGGATCAGATGAACTAACAAAAATATAAAACTTACACAGGAAGTTTCTTTGTGGATTTTTTTCTTCCTTTGTTTTTATCATCACAGTTTGGAGTTACTGCAAATGTTTCCAAAGATATTTATGAATCATAACAATTATCAACTCCTAGAATTTATATGTATATGTATGTATACATAATCATATACATACTCATATATATGTATATATACATACACATATATGTGTATATATACATACACATATATATGTATGTATATATACACATATATGTGTATATATATACACATATATATGTATATATATATGTGTATATATATACATATGTATATATGTATATGTATGTATGTATTTTTTGAAGGCAAGAAAATATGTAAAGAATGATGTTTCTTTTGTGTTTATTTTAGTGTAGATTTTGCATACACACACACATCCACATAGCTACTGGTTCAGAAAAACTTTACAATATTTCCTACATGATATTTCCAGTTTTGTATAAACACAATCATAAAATGAGATTGGTAGTGGAGTATTAGGGCATTAAAAAGTTTGCCAAAGTGTTACACTACCCTTAACTAATACCATTTAGTTTTTTTTCTCCTCTGCTTTAACTGTGGATGTTCCAAAAATTTGTGATGTAGAAATTATTATTATTATTATTATTATTAGAGAGTGAGAGAGCACGTGGTGAAGGGGCAGAGGAAGAGGGAGAGAGAATCTTAAGTCCTGATATGGGGTGAGCTCACAAATATGAGATCATGACCTGAGCCAAATCAGGAGTCCGATGTTTAACCAACTGAAACATCCAGGCGCCCTGCAATGTAGAAATTCTTAAGAATTTTGCACTCCTATCTTCCATTCTTTTCTGCTCTTCTTTATCAAAAGGAAAACACCTTTCTTTCTCTGAGACACAATTTATGATCTCAGTTCCACCTCTGAAATGATCTTTCAAGTACATGTTCTTCAATTATGTTAAAAATTTTTTTTTTACCTTTATTTATATTTGATAGAGAGAGACAGAGCACAAGTGGGGGAGGGGCAGAGAGAGAAGGAGACACAGAATCGGAAGCAGGCTCCAGGCTCAGAGCTGTCAGCACAGAGCCTGAGGCGGGGCTCGAACTCACAAACTGTGAGATCATGACCTGAGCCGAAGTCAGACACTTAACCAACTGAGCCACCCAGACGCCCCATCTTCAATTATGTTTTAATGTCTCCCAATTTTATTTGCTAATTTTCTTTTCTAAAAAACATTGGTAGCTTCCTTATTACTATATTCTGTTGAAGCTGTTGATGAAACTGCATTGTTGCATCAATTGGCATCTACAATTTCAAGTTCTACAACTTTGAAACGGGGTTCCTAGTGCCAGGTATCCATCCTCCTACCTGTCTTTTATGTCTTCAGCTATTTATTTTATTACCCAAAATGATTAATCCACATCTTTATTTGCTCTATGTAGATGGCATTATTAGATAATTGAGGGGAAAATCATGAGACATCAGTCTTAATTTTTCTCATCTGAATGCACATCCTTCCTATTAAACCATTTACCTAACACTTATCCTTATTCCTTTTCCTAAGTAAAATGAGTGACCCTACTCGCTTGTTTGCCAGTCTCTAAGCATACTCCTTTCTATTCTTTTTTAAAAATACAAAATTACACAACAACCAAAACAATCACAAATGCATATATGCCACACTCACCCCACCATCCATTATATTGCTTTTCTCCCTGTTTCAACCAAATTTCTTGAAGAGGCAATTACTTTCCTGATCTGTATATCCTCACTCTCCTTTCAATATACGATCGCCTTAACGATTGTATAGTTTATTATGATTCCAAACAATTCACTGACCCCATGTAAAAGAATTACTCATCCCCATTTATTTGTAAGTTATTGCTGTGCGCAATTATGATCAATAAAACTCCTCTAACTCATGGACTAGTATCAGATTTAGAAATATGACTAGCTTTCATTAATGGAAATGAGCACAAATGATCAATTGTTTGTCCCTGGTTACACCTTTTTGCTTTTCTCTGTGTTGCAAGAACTGTAGGTCAAGACAGAGGCTAACCTTTCATCAGGAAGACACATGCTGAGCCATAGCCTATACTAGCCAACATGTAGCAAAACAAGGAATAAAATTTTGTTCTTGTAAGCAAGCTGGCTTTGTTTTGTTGTCATTTTACCACAGCATACTCTGTAAAAATTTAATGATATATAAAATATACTAGAAGGCACAATTTTGGAGATCAGAAAAATGGTGAAATTGTTATGCAATGGGGAAACATTTGATACACTGTCAAAAGCAATAATGTGAAAGAAAGTCATACATCAAATGAACTTGTGGATTTAATGCTTTGGTGACATAGGCTGCAGTTGACAAGGTACTACAAGAAAGAAATGAGCTGAAAAATGATTGGCCAGTCACCAAACAAAAATAAAAAGGGAGCAGGAGGAATTCTGGGACTTTCAGGATTAAAGGATAAAATTTTTACTAATAACCAATCAGCTAAAGATAATATATAGTGTCAGTGGTTGCTGAATAAACAGGAATAGTCCAAGTCTAAAGTCTAATCATGAAGTCCTTTGTTAAATCTCTGATTTGATTTAGTTGACTCCAGACTAGTATTTTAACAAAGACGAAGGCTTGGAGAAATGAAAGTAAAGTTGTTGCCCCTCCAAAGAAAACTGATAAGCTCCAGTGACTTGCAAATGAATTTGGCGGGGTGGGTTGGGGGGGGTCGGGGAGAAGCAACAACAGCAACATAAAGCATGTCTGCAAGAAAATTTTATGAACTATTGGTAAAAGGAGCAAAATGTAGCTTTTATGTGTTGAATTGTATCTCCCAAAAAGAGAAACTGAAATTTTTATTCCTGGTGCCCCAGAATGTGAGCATATTTTGAAATGGGTTTATTGAAAATATAATCAGTTAAAATGAGGTCATACTGGAGTAGAATGAACCCTTAATTTAGTATAAACCATATGCTCGCAAGAAGAGAGAATTTTGGACACAGACACAGACACCAAGGCAATACAACTATGTGAAGATGGGGGCATAGATCGGAGTTAGGCTGCCACAAACTAAAAAATATATGGGTTTACTGGAACCTGATGGGGCAAGGATGGATCCTCCCCTAGAACCTTCAGAGTGAGTGTGCCCTGCCAACACATTAACTTCAGGCTTCTAACATCCACAACTGGAGAATAAATTTTTGTTGTTTTAAATACCTCGTTTATCATTGTACAATGCCTTCATTACCCTGATACCAAAATCAAATAAAGATGCTATGGAAAAAGAAAACTAGGCCAATATCTTTGGTGAACATACATATAAAAATCCTCAACAAAGTATTTGCAAACTGAATCCAACACATTAGAAAAATCACTCACGACAATCAAGTGGGATTTATTCTTGGGATGCAGGGGTGGTTTAATATTCACAGGTCAATCAGTGTGATGCATTACATTAATAAGAGAAAGGATAAACACCATATGATCATTTCAATAGAAGCAAAAATAGCATTCAACAAAGTACAACATCCATTTATGAAAAAAACCTTAACAAAATAGGTTCAGAGGCAATATACTTTAACATAATAAAGGCTATATATTAAAATCTTACAAGTAACATAATACTCAAAGATGAAAAACTGAGAGCTTTTCCCCTAAGATCAAGAACAAGACAAGGATGTCCACTCTTACCACTTGATTCTCTTCAACATAGTACTGGAAATCCTAGCCACAGCAATCAGACAAGAAAGAGACATAAAAGGCATCCAAATTGGTAAGAAGTAAAACTTTTAATATTTGCAAATGACATTATACAATATATAGAAACCGTAAAGACTCTACCAAGAAACTACTAGAACTGATAAATGAATTCAGTAAGTTCACAGGAACAGAAATCCATTGTATTCCTATGCACTAGTAAGGAAGCAACAGAAAGAGAAATTAAGAAAACAATCCCATTTACAACTGCACCAAAAATAATAAAATACCTAGGAATAAATTTAACCAAGAAGGTGAAAGACCTGTACTCTGAACAAACTATAAAACATTGAGGAAAGAAATTGAAGATAACACAAACAAGTCAAAAATATTCCATTTTCGTGGATTGGAAGAACAAATATTGTTAAAATGTCCATACTACCCAAAGCAATCTACAGCTTTAATGCAATTCCCATCAAAAACCAGCAGCATTTTTCACACAACTAGAACAAATAATCCTAAAATGTGTATGTAACACAAAAATTTGTATGGAACACCAATAGCATTTTTCACAGAACTAGAACAAATAATCCTAAAATTTGTATGGGACATAAATTTGTATGTATGTGCCTTCCCCACATATCCAAAACAATCTTGAAAAAGAAAACAAAACTGGAGGTATCACGATTCCAGATTCCAAGTTACACTATAAAGCTATAATAATTTTAAAGTATGGCATTGGTACAAAAATAGATACATAGGTCCATGGAACAGGATAGAAAGCTTAGAAACAAACCCATGATTATATGGTCAATTAATCTCTGAGAAAGAGGCAAGAATATGCAATGGGAAAAAGACAATCACTACGATAAATGGTGTTGGGAAACTGGACAGCTACACACAAAAGAATGAAATTGGATCACTCTTTCACACTATACACAAAAATAAACTGGAAATGGATTAAGGACATAAATGTGAAACAGGAAATCCTAAAAATCCTAGAAAAGAGCACAGTCAGTAATTACTCTGACATCAGCCATAGCAACATTTTTCTAGATAATGTCTCCTGGGGCAAGGGAAAGAGAAGCAAAAATAAACTATTGGGACTGTATCAACGTAAAAAGCTTCTGCACAACAAAGAAAACTATCAACAAAACAAAAATACAACCTACTGAATGGAGAAGACATTCACAAATAACACATGTAATAACAGGTTTGTATCCAAAATATATAAAGAACTTATAAAACTCAACACCCCAAAACCAAATAATCCAATTAAAAAATGGGCACAAGACATCAATAGACATATCTCCATAGAAGACATACAGATGACCAACAGACACATGAAGTGATGCTCAGCATCACTCATCGTCAGGGAAATAGAAATCAAAACCACTATGAGATGTCACCTCACACCTGTCAGAATGGCTGAAATCAAAAACATCAGAAACAATACGTGTTGGCAAGAATGTAGTGAAAAGAGAAAGGAATCCTCATGCATTGTAGGTGAGAATGCAAATTGGTGCAGTCACTGTGGAAAACAGTACGGAGGTTCCTCAAAGTTAAAAATAGAACTACCTTAGGATCCAGTAATCGCACTACTGGGTATTTACCCAAAGAACAAAAGCACTAATTTGAAAAGATATATGCACCTCTATGTTTATTGCAGCATCATTTACAATAGCCAAACTATGGAAGCAGCCCAAGTGTCCATCTGTAGATGAATGTATAAAGAAGAAGTGGTATGTATATATAAGGGAATATTATTAAGCCATAATACGAATGAAGTTTTGCGAATTCCAACAACATAGGTTGAGCTAGAGAGTATAATGCTAAACAAAACAAATCTAAGAAAGACAAATACCATATGATTTCATTGAGATGTGGAATTAAAGAAATGAAACAAATGAACAAAGGGTAAAAATAGACAAACCAAGGGGCACCTGAGTGACTCAGTCAGTTAAGCGTCACTCTTGATTTTGGCTCAGGTCATGATCTCATGGTTGGTGAGTTCGATCCCTGCATTGGGCTCTGCACTGGCAGCATGGAGTCTGCTTGGAATTCTCTCTCTCTCTGTGCCTCCCCCACCCTCTCTCAAAATAAATAAATAGACTTTGAAAAAATTAAAAAAACAAACAAGAAACAGACCCTTAACTATACAGAACAAATTGATGGTTACAAGAGGGAAGGTGGGTGGAGGGATAAGTGAAACAGGTGAAGGGGACTAAGAATACACTTAACCTGATGAGCCCTGAGGAATGTATAGAATTGTTGAATCACTATATTGTACACTATATTGTACACCTGAAAGCAATATAACACTGCGTGTTAACTATGCTGGAATTAAAATTAAAAAAAAAAACTTAAAAGAAGTTGGCAAAAAATAATCTAAATTAAAATTTAAAAAAATCTAGTTTATGTTCTTTGTCATTGCAACCCTAAGAAACAAATACACTAGCAAAATCTGAATAATACAGTGACCCTCAACAGTGTCCAGCCCAGACTACTCTCCCAAATCTCCCAAATTTCAGTATTAAATATCCAAAACACTATATTTTAAATACTTGGCCAAATATATACTGTATGCAGAACACATCATGTTCCCTCTAAAAACCCTTCATCATCTATATGCTTTTCCCTTAGTTGGTGGCAATACTGTCCAGTGATCATGCAAACCAAAAGTCTGGGATTAATTCCTAGCTCCTCTCCCCACTTTTTCTCTCACATATCATTCACTTTTTATATTACCTCTTAAAATTGTCCTAAATCTGTCACTGCCAAGTCTACTGTGGTTCCTAGGCTTATCCTCTCACACATGGGCAGTTAACTTGATGTATTAGATCATTCTACTCTTTTCTCTTTGCCACCATTCCCACACTCTAATCCTCAGAGAGTTTATTCTCATTTTCTTTTAAAGTCTCCTTTTCTGTTGCTTGTCATATTAAATTCAGTAATCCTTAGATTTTTTTCTTCAACCCTATTATTTTATTACCACACACATGATTACTGGGTGATTTTACTTACTCCCTTAGTAACTATCATATTTTGTTCTCTTACTACCTGCTGTTTGATACTCTGGAACCAAATAGACTCAGATAATAAAGGATCCTTTACTAGTCAAACTTGCTATACAAGATCTTGCTATTTAATCTCTCTCAAGAGAAAGTCAGGAATTGTTATTCAGATAGCTAACTTGACAGTGTTCAGGTACACATTATTTCCTGAGCTCAAAACCACATTTTCAGCTGCTTCTGTGATCTCTCCATGTGAATGGCCACAGGCACCTTTGGTTCTATATATTCTAAAATGGACTCCTCTCCCCCCTCCCCATTTTCTATTTGCTTATTTCTATCTCCCCTCATCCCAAATAATATTTTTAATTAATGAACTTTTAACCATCCCATTAATAAGGTTTGAAGCCTTTGAATTATTCTTTACTTCTTCTCCACAGCTCACTATTAGGCTCTCTACCAAGTCTTTCATATATATATATATATATATATATATACATATATATACACACACACACATATATATGTGTATACACATATATATATACACATATCTGTGTGTGTGTCTGTATATATATATATATATATATATATATGTAGTTTTTTTAATAGTTCTGAACTTGTCTCTTTTCACCATTCCTAGTGTCAGTTCAGTTAGGTTCCTGAATGTTCTTTCATCTATATCCCTCAGATTCCAAATTTCTTAATTTAGCCTGAAGGAACCTTAATTATCTGGCACTAACCTAACCTTCTAGTATCATCTTCAAGCACTTTATACCATATCCGTTCAAAAAAATTTTTTCCCTTGGTACTGGTTATTTATATTCTCTCTCTCATTTTTTTTTTCAACGTTTATTTATTTTTGGGACAGAGAGAGACAGAGCATGAACAGGGAAGGGGCAGAGAGAGAGGGAGACACAGAATCGGAAACAGGCTCCAGGCTCTGAGCCATCAGCCCAGAGCCCGATGCAGGGCTCGAACTCACGGACCGCGAGATGGTGACCTGACTGAAGTCGGAGGCTTAACTGACTGCGCCACCCAGGCGCCCCTCTCTCTCTCATTTTTAAAAAGGCCTGTTGACAGTGATTTATCAATTAATTATTATTCTCAATGCATTGAATTTTGGTGTGGTTGAATCTTTTATGATGTTTTCATTGTATTAATTTCTGCTTTTTAATATTTTTACTACATTATTTAACTAGTATTTTTACTGCTGTCTTGAAACGAATGCATAGTTCATTGAATTCCATCATGTAGTCTTTTCTAATGCAAGCATTTAGGGCTACAGTTTTGCCTCTAAAAATGGCCAGTTGTTTTGATACCATTAGTTTCAATATCATGCAATTCAAGATATTTTACAATTTTTATTATAATTTTTATTATAATTTTCTTGCTTGTCTATAATGTAATATATTTTTCCATTTATCTTTTTATGATAATAATTTCTTGCTAAATAATACTATGTTCATAAAAATACTCTATGACTTTAGTGTTCTGAAATTTTTTGAAACTTATTTTATGGTATATGATATGTTCAGTTTTTGTAATTGTTTAATGTGTGCTTTAAAAGACCATATTCTACAACTTTAACTATTTTGCATGTATTAATTAGGTCAAATACCTAATTGTATTTCCTAATCATACATTTTTTTGTGTGTCTTCTTTTTTCTCTGTGTGAGCCATCAGTTACTGAGAGAAGTGTTAAAAATCTTTCACAATGGTGGCGTATTTGTCATTTTGTCCCTGAAGATCTTTCAAGTACTTTGTTTTATATGTTAGAGGTTATGTGATTAGGTACACACCAATTTTGAACTGTTATGTTTCTAATGAATTTCAGCATTACATATCTGCCATTGTCCCCTAAGCACGCTTATTTTTTTTTACAGTCTATATAGTTTTTTTTCTTTTTTCTGAGATCAGAGCTAAAACAGCTTTCCTTTGGTTATATTTTGCAAAATACATATTTTTTTTCATTCGTAGATTTTATATATGTACTTATGAGCAACATGCAATTATATTTTTGTTTTATAGTTGTAACATTTGACAACTTAAATTTAAAAACTTCTGATATAATTTGATTTTAATCTACTACCTTACTTTTCCTTCCTTATTGTCTTTGTTCTGTTTCTTGTTCTTTCCTTTTGTGGTAGGCAGAATTCTGATGGTCTACAAGATTTCCACTCTTTAATGTATGTACCCTGTATAATCCCCTCCTTTTTAGTGTGGGGCAGACTAGTGAATATGATGAGATAATCACTACATGGTGATATTACTATCAAGTTGATTTTGAGTTAGCCAAAAGGGAAATTGTCTTCGGTGGACCTACCCCAATTAGACAAGATTTAAAAGAAGGTGATGCATCACAGAGATGTTCTTCTGCTGGCCTTTAATGGAGAAAACTGCCATATGATAGAGAGAGCCCCAGGGCAAGGATCTAGGAATAGCCTTTAGAAGTGGGTGATCCCCAACCAAGTAGCAGTAAGAAAACTGGAATGTTAGTCGTATGGCCAAAATGAAATTAATTTTGCAACAACCTAATGGAGCATAGAAAAAGATCTTTTTCTGGAATGAATTTCCAGATGATTATGCATCTGGCCAATGGCTTGATTTCAGCTTTGTGAGACTCTAAGCAGAGGACCCAGCTAAAACATGTCTAACTTCTGAACTTTGAAAATTTGGATAATAAAATTGTGTTGTTTTAAACTGCTAAGTTTATGATAACATGTTATGTAGCAATAGAAAACAAGTATATCTCTCTTGCCTCCTTTTGGATTGACTAGTTTTCACTTTTATGTATTCATTTTTTCTGTACTGTTGGCTTCATAGTTATAATTTAACATGCTTTTACTGCCTACCTTTGAATTTTACCGTGCATTCCTGGTTTATCAATAATATTAATTCAAGTTTGTAGTACCCTCATATTCAATTCAGGATTTTAGAATACATAATATATATCCTCCCTCCTAAGACACATTTTTTGTGAATTTCAGTCATGTTTATTTAAGCCAAAGAAAGTGTTACTATTTTATGCTATTAATATTTATATAGATTTTGCCTCACATTTTCATCTTAATTTTCACACTTTTCATTCCTTCTTGCTATATGTACAAGCTTCCATCTCAGATCAGCATCTTTTGTCTCAAGAATATTCTTTAGTGTTTTATTTAGTTCAGTCCTGCATGTGACAAAATCTTTCAATTGTTTTTTTTTTTCAAAAATATCTTTATCTCAAACTTATCTTTGAGGATATGTTTGATAGATATAAAAATGCCAGTTTGGCCAAAATTTCCAACACTCCATTTCTTGATCTTTAACCTCATGAATCTGACAAGAATTCTCCTCAAATTCACAACCTTCTCTTAATGGATTGCCAAATCCTATTAGAGGAAGACAATTCCAAATAATAACTTCATTTCTCTAATTTTTTTCTTTTTTGGAACTTTTCTTAGATCACTGCCACTTAGCTTAATCATCAATAAAATTGCTTTACGTATATATTTTTGGATTTTCTAGATGTTCTCAGGGGGAAAGGATTAGCTCAAATTATTCAAACATCATTACATAACCAAAAAGACAGCCTTCAAACATTAAAAACCTTTGTTAAACAGGAATATCTAACCATGTAACATCAAAGTTCTGATATCCCACCTCATTAGCTAAAAAGGAGATTATTGTGTAAAAAGTCTTGGGGCCCCTGGGTGGTTATGTCAGTTAAGTTTCCAACTCTTGGTTTCAGCTCAGGTCATGATCTCATATTTCATGTGCTGGAGCCCCATGTTGGGCTCTGTGCTGATGGTGTGGAACCTGCTTGGGTTTCTCTCTCTCTCCCTCTCTCTCTGCCCCTCCCCTTCTCTCTTTCTCTCAAAATAAATAAATAAACTTAAAAATTTTTTTTAATAAAAATAAGTAAATAAACTTAAAAATTTATTTAAGAAGTCTTTTGTAAATTGGATCTAACTCATTTGTCATTTTACCCATTGTACTTATAATTATACTGTAATGTTAACTCAATAGTACTTGAGTATTCTGAATATTTGTTTTGTGTGTGTATATATATATATATATATATATATATATATAGTTTATCTAATCTTTCCTCCAGGAATTCCCTTTACCATTACCTTTTTTATAATTACTTACACTGTATAGTTGATTACAATATTATAAAATTCCTTCAACATCTTTATAGTTAATAAGGTTAATCTACCTTGAAAACTAAAAACATTGGATAAATGTTATTTGTATTTTGTGTGTTTTCATGTAGGCCGTGAGGCACATTTCAAAATAGGGTATTAACAGAGCTTTGTTTTGAGAATATTTACTTCTTTCTACCTCATTTCAGTACACATAAAACCATTATTAGTTTTGTTGTTCAGCTTACCTGGATGTACTTAGTACTTCTTTCCACCTCCATTCAACCTCATCTACTTCTCAAAGCCATCTTTTTTTAAAAAATTTTTTTAACATTTATTTATTTTTGAGATACAGAGAGAGAAAGAGCACAAGCAGGGCAAGGGGCATAGACAGAGGGAGACACAGCATCTGAAGCAGGCTCCAAGCTCTGAGCTGTCAACACAGAGCCCAATGCGGGCTCACACCCATGAACCTGCAAGATCATGACCTGAGCCAAAGTCAGATGTTTATCTGACTGAGCTACCCAGGCATCCCTTGAAGCCATCTTTTAAAGGCTGCCTCAACCTACTGCTTAATCTGTTTAGAAATTAGTCTAGCATGGGGCATCTGGGTTGCTCAGTTGTTTAAGCGTCTGACTCTTGATTTTGGCTCAGGTCATGATCTCATGGTTTGTGAGATAGAGCTCTGCTCTGACAGTGTAGGAGTTACTTGGGATTCTCTCTCTCTCCCTCTCTTTCTGTGCTCTCCCCCCATTCATGCGCACTTGCTCTCATTCTCTCTCTCAAAATAATAAATACACATTTTTAAAAAAGAAAAAAAAATGGGGCGCCTGGGTGGCTCATTCGGTTAAGCGTCCAACTTCGGCTCAGGTCATGATCTTGCGGTCTGTGAGCTCGGGCCCCACGTCGGGCTCTGTGCTGACAGCTCAGAGCCTGGAGCCTGTTTCAGATTCTGTGTCTCCCTCTCTTTCTGACCCTCCCCCGTTCATGCTCTGTCTCTCTCTGTCTCAAAAATAAATAAACGTTAAAAAAAAATTAAAAACAAAGAAAAAAAAAGAAATTAGTCTAGTGACCAAAAACCGTATATCTAATGTTTTCTATTTGCTGCGATGCCCACTGATACTCTTTTTCTAAATACCCCACCACACATAGATGCCTCCCATTATCCATCATGTCAGGTGCAACATACACTTCTATAGATGTCTTGGGTATTTTTCTAGTTCACATGAGGCATGAGTTATACTCCCTTACCAGAGATTTTGTGCCTTCTTATATTTTAGTTAGTCCTCAGTCCTGTCAACTATAGCTTACTTCCTCCACCTTAGCCACTGGTGGGACTCTTGCTATCAATGCACTTAATAACCAGAGTCATGCCGCTTCTGACTTGGTATGTTACCATGACTCCTATTGGCAGTCCCCTAATAAATAGTTCAATTAACTGGAGAAAGTGAGTCAACCTTTCTAGGTCCTTGTTTCTTCATTGCTACAATGAGAGAAAAAGAATACCTAATTCATAGCATTGATGGAAATTCTAAATAATATACAACATGAAACAATTAATAACAGTGCTGAGACCTAATGATTATTCATGCAGTTATCATTGCCGTATTATCTTGGGTTCATCTGGTTTTTTTCTTTCTAATTTTGCATAGGGTTTTCATGTCTAGCATGAAATCATCGGTGGGATATATTTTGTGCTCTAAAAATCTTAACTACTTCCAAAATATATTAATTGTTCATATGGTAGAGGAAAATATTCCAAAACCCACTTTCCACCTGGTTCTATCATTTTCTCTCAAAAATACATTTTTAGATATTGTGGGTAAAGTTGTTATTCTGAGGTTTGTTTGTTTGTAACTTAGGCCAAATGGCAGAGGAATGAGAAGAAAAGGCATTAACAAGAAACAAGTTACAACATATGTCCATAAGATTTTATAAACAGTATGTTCCCATGTTTACCACTCTTACAAATACAAATCTTATGAAGTTGTTTGATAATATTGAAGCTCCATATTACAATAATCTAAGCTCTAAATAACATTGAGTCAATTAGTGAATGTGAATTTAAGGAATCATTTTTTTTTTTTAATTTTGGATAACTACCTAAGAATGTGAAGTCAGGTCACAGTAAGAGTACATAGCTCAATACCATATTTCTTGCTCTTTTCTAGTGTGTGTCTTCCCTTGCCTTCTCATGAGATTGGAGCAGGATAAAATTGGTTAAAAAAATCTAAATGTAACAAATTTTATTTTACAGTGTTTCAACTGTCTTAATGTGTTTGTCAAGATACATGCTAATTTTACCTTAAGAACAAATGTAGGTTAAGTGTACGGTATATTTAATTGTGTGTATGTCTTTTCAATACAGGATAGTGGAGGTATATGAAAACTTAAGAAAAAGTTGGAAAAAATGCAATGTATATATAGATCTTAGAAACAATTTTGTTTTCTTTTTTTTACTCCTATTCCTCCTCTTCTTCCTCCTCTATATACAAGCTATGTATCTTCAATATTGTGTAAAGAAAATTTATTAGAAAGTCTGAACATCCGAATACCTTAATTATAATCTATACAATAGTATTTTTATGTAATATAATGTTTTCCATTATACAAAGATTGAGTTTGAGAGAGGTTATGTATATTATCCAAGTAAATGTTGCTTTTAAATGATATAGTAAAATTTGATATTCGTATCCACAGTATATAATTCTAAACTGAATACAATTTTACTAATTATGTTATTACATAATCACTTACAATTGTTAGTTTTATTTATTAAATTATTATTTATTATCTGTTATTTAAGCATTACTATTTATTGTTAAATTATTAGTTATAATTTAACTAATGAGTAGGCCACAAGTTAATAGGAGTCAATTTATGTCATACTCTCACGTGAGGCACTATATAAAATGATCTCTTGGAAATTCTTGAAACCATATATATTTATGAAATAAATTAGTTTAGGACTATTAATTTTCACATACTATCCATTTTTTATTATTATTGTCATAAATCTAATTATATTTTTCAACCCTGCAACTTGGCAACAGTGGCAGACTATTAGTGGCCTTCATAAGCAATATATTTTGGTAGACACATCCTTAGGTAGTCTACTGTCACAGCAGGTCAGCTTGGCCATGTGATACACTTTAAACTATGTGGCATCAACAAGAATGGTACAAACAGAGGTTTGATAACTGCTTGTACATTGGGACTTGCCCTCCACATTCTCTTTTGGATCTCTAAGCCTCTATGTGTAGATATCTAGTGACTCTGTTGTAATATTCACATGGGGTGGGGGAGGGAAGGTGTTCTGTTAGCTCCCAGATGCTCCAGCTCTCTCAGGTTCTCAGGTGAGGCTCCAAACATGAAGGAAGAAGCCATCTTGAACATCCTATCCCTATCAGACACCACAGGGAAGAGATCTGTGCCCAGTTCCAGTGGCAGAATAATTCAGAACAAAAATTTGTTATTGCACTTAAGTCTTTAAGTTTTGGAGTGATCTTGTGCAGCAATAGAGAACTGGATCAGCAATATAATGATTATTCTATGAGCAAACAATCGTTTATGTTCATCCACATTTATACTACCTTATTTGTTCACCTTTAAAAAGCTATATCATAATCCTTTCTTCTAGAATATTTTTTGTTCTTCATGAAATGAATCTATTTGAAGGTTCTTCAGTGACGTCTCAGATTTTGTTTGTATGAAAATGCCTTGATTTTGTTCCATTTTAGATTGATGACTTACCTTGACCCATTCTTTACTGTCACCACTTTGAAGATAATTCACTCTCTTTGTGATTTTATTAGACTATTGGCTGCTGTTAATGAGTCTAATTATATTCTGTTGTAGGCAGTCTTCCCTTTGTCCCTAGTTACTTTCTTGCTCATCTTTTGCATTTTTATTCTATAGTTTCACTGTGATGTGACTGGGTGTATTTTTCTTTATTTTTGCTTCGTATTTGTTTTCTTTCAGTTGGAATGTGACTGAATCACATGCTACGTCAATTCTGGACAAATCCCAATCATTATATGTTCAAGTTCGGCTTCTCCTTTATTCTCTGTCTCTTATCCTCTTGGATATTAATTTAGGCTTACTAGGAATTTTGATTCTATTCCATTTTCTCAAAACCTATGAGTCATATTCTCCTTTTATTTATATTATTCAAAACATTTTCTGTTCTAACTTCTATTCTGTGTTCACTAATTACTTGTTCTGTGTCTTCAGTATAATACATACACTTATACATGCATATATCTTCCTTTCAAAGTCTGTTTTTGTTCCTTTATCACACCTGCATGGTCTGATGTAGTAGTATTTTTTTATGTTTTCAATTCAATTTATTATTTTAAATATTGATTTGTACATCCGTATTTCATAAGGCCACTGTGGATTCCAAGTCACTGGATTTTAAATTCTGTTGACTGTCACTACCAGCAGTCTGTTCAAGGAAATTTTCTTTCTTTTTTTTTTTTTTCTGGCAAGTTGTCCTTTTATTTTTTTTTTTCTCAGCTTTATTCAGGTATAATCGACAAATAAAATTACAATATATGTAAGGTGTACAATGTGATGATCTGATATACATTGTAGAAGGATTTCCACCAACAAGTTAACACATCTGTCATCTCACATATTTCCTCTTTTTTGTGTAGATCACATAAGTTCTACTGTTATTAATTTCAAAACTATAATAGTGTCGTCAATTATAGTCACCATGTAATACATTAGATACTTACTCATCTCAGAGAAATTTTCTTGAATTTTGATTCTGTGCTTTGTGGCTGCTCTAAATCTGGGAGAACACTAATGGGCCTTATTGAGTTGCTTTTCTCCAAAGAGTACTTGCTTTTGCTAAAGCCAGGGCATTTTCTGTTGGCAACTGCTTCAATTTAACTTTTAAGCTTTGAATATTCCAGACCATATGAGTAATATGTGCTTTTAAGGCTGTGTCTATTTATCCCGGAAGATGTTTTTTACCTGCCAAGAGCCATGGCTGAGGTCATGGAAATTGTATATAATCTGTTCCTTTGCCTGCTGCTTCGTGTGATAGTCTCAGATCTAGTAAAGGCACAAAACCTGTCTTTAGTCCTCATCACAGATGCAAAAACATGTCTCTATTTTTCTGTATGACAAATGTCAAGCAAGAGTCTTGTTTTTGTTTTGTTTTGTCTGTTTCAACATTTAGTTTTCTTAGCATTCTGGATTCCTCTTGCCTCTGTATTGATGACACTAGATTTCCTTTTCCTTTTTTTTTTCTTCTTTCCTTTTCTTCTTGTGAGCTCTGCTATGTGATTAAAATTGCATTTATTGAAATTTACCCAATATGTAGGTGTTTTGTGCCACGATGTTTCTTGCATGGCTGACCATATTGACTGAAAATGGCATTTCTATTTTTTATTCTCCTTTTATGACATATTATGTTTCAGTATTCTTATTCAAACTTACATTTAAATTTTTAATATTTAAATAATCTTTTAATCTATTATTTAGAGTTATTTTAGGTTATTTGTTTAGTTCATCAACTACGTACTTGTCACAGATCTTTTAATCCTACAATTTAGATCAGTACTCAGCCAGTATTTCATTAATATATTTACATTATTTATGTAATTTTTCTAGAAAATCTATGCAATTAATTTTGTACTTGTGGATATCATTTCATTTGATTTATCAGTGAAAATATGAAGCATTGCACAAGCAGCTAAATCAATAGAAGTGTATTATCTTATATAACAGGAAGTTTGAAGGTATGCTGTTTTAGGTTTAATTATTCCAGCCACAGGGTAACATCAAGACCTTAATGCTCTCCATTTTTCTGTTCTGCCATTTCCTGTGTATTGGCTGTCAACCTCAAGTTTGTGTACTTATGATCACAAGATAATTTCTGCCAGCTCAAGCTTTAACATCCTACCCGGGCAGCAACTCTTGATTAGAAGAACTGCAACTATGATTGGTTTTTCCTATGCATACACTTCTGTCAGATATTTAAGCGACATCAAGATTCTATTAACTGTGGAAGTAGGAGACTCACTATGGTATGAAAAAGTAATGGAGTCTGCTACAACATCCTTTAGTATATAGTAAATGCTTTGTGAATATGATAGATATCAGTCTTTTTTATAAAGTAAATGTAACTATATGTATTTTATATATGTATATATGTCTTATATATTTTATATATAATATATTAGACTTCATTTTATACATTTAAAAATATACATTATATATATTATATATACAAATAATTAAGTCACCCTTGACTCTTTGAAATTAAGGCTGTGCTTAACATTCTGATTTATAAAATACTACTGGAAAAGACAGAATTTTAGAGTAAAAACTGTCTGAAATGTGTATCTACAACAACAGCACAATGAATGTGAGGATCACTGTTCTATATATCAAAGAAAGCTAAATATCTCACAAGTATAAAGGATATTTGACTTTGCATTCCTAAAGATAATTCAGTGTCACAGTTATATTAGACAAAACATGAAAATACAAAACAAATAATAGAGCAACAGCTGAGAAAACTACAAAATAAAAATATTTGAAAATAGTATATTAGATTTTATATACCTTTTAATAGTTTCACTTGATTTTTTTTTTAAATGAAGAAAAAATGATTATTCAAACCATTCAAACCAAACAAATTTAATTGAATTTGTCTTGGGTAAAAATAAAGTTGAAGAGAAGATATATTTTTTTTCCCCAAATAACAACATTCTTTGAAATGCAGTGCTTATACAAAATATACATGGAGCTTAATGTCAAGTAATACTTTGATTCAATCTACTTTTCTTTACTTAATAACTTTCTCACTTTGAGCAAATAATTGAAACAATATGACTATTAGTTTTTCTATGAGAATAGGATTAGTTATAGTTTGGATTGGTAGGGAAAGATTCCATGTAATCTGCTTCTTAAAGGAGGATAAATCATGTGCAACTTGAGGAGTGACATAGACCTTGCTCTTTTCTAGGAGGGAAAATCTGTAAATTCAGCCAAATATCCCAGAGAAGCTAAAAAAGCATATTTTAGAAGACATTGAAACAAGTATGAAGTATGAAATAAATCAATGTCATACTTGGCATTAGAGTCAGCCAGCAAGTAGTCTGTTAGGTAGGTCATCTAGAAATCTGCAAACCCTAGTATCAATATTTTAAAAAACGATCCTGGGGCACTTGGGTGACTCTGTCGGTTGAGTATCCAACTTGGACTTAGGTCATGATCTCACAGTTCGTGGGTTCGAGCCCTGCATTGGACTCTGTGGTGACAACTCAAAGCCTAGAGCCTGCTTCAGATTCTGGGTCTCCCTCTCTCTCTGCCCCTCCCCTGCTTGTGCTCTGTTTCTCTCAAAAATAAATAAACATAAAAACAAATTTTAAAAATAAAAAATAAAAAGTGATCCAAATTTCTATTGGAATACCTACAGAAATTATATTAATTAGCTCAAGCTGCCAAAACAAAATACCATACCATAGATTGAGTGGCTTAAACAACAGAAGTTTATTTTCAGCTACAACCCATACTACATAGAACATATGAAAACCCACTGAATAAATTAAAAATCAATAAATACACATTTGATACAAACAAGTTAAAGAGAATGTAATGCCCTTTCTTGCACCATAAACTCGCCGTATAAATTTAGAAGATATGGTGACATTATAAACTGACTATCTGGTAACAACCATTAT